>NW_027014301.1:0-13816 GCF_036934945.1 Oncorhynchus masou masou | reverse complement strand
TGTCAGGATTTGGCCAGGGTTGTTCCGGGTTTTGGTCAGTAGATGCCCCCATTGTGCTTTTTGTCCCTATGTTTTTCCCTTGATCCCCATTATTATTTGCACCTGTGTCTCGTTTCCCCTGATTGTATTTAAAACCCTTTGTTTCCCTCAGTTCTGTGCTCTGTGTTTGTATGTTAGCACCCTGCCCTAGTGTTCTGTGTGCTCTTGTCGATTCGGGTGACGTTCTTGTGGTATTCTGTTTTTGTTTTTGTTTATTTTTGGTGAGTTTCTTTTTGAGGTCTTTTTGTGTTTTACCTACCACCTTTTGGATTTGCCATTTTTTGTATTTTAGGATTTTTCTTTATTAAATACACCGTCTTAAGTACTGCTGTGTCTGCCTCATCTTCTGGGTTCTGCTGTCTATTCGTGGCTCAGTTGGTTAAGTGACTGTTTCTCACTCCGGAGACCCAGGTTCGAAACCGGGTCCTGACAGAAACACAGAGCCAAAAATGAACCCAGAGGCAGCCAGTTCCCAGGACCTGTTCAACGCCACGAAGCCGCCCTGGTTCAGCAAGAGGCCTTAATGGCTAGACATTCTCATCTTCTGTCGGAGATGCTGACTTCCATTAAGCAAATATCTGATCGACTTACCCCGGCAACAGTTCCCGTCCCAGTACCTCAAGTTCACGTACCCATGGCAGTTAACCCGCTGGCTGAACCTCGTCTTCCACCTCCCCAACGGTTCTCAGGTGATCCAAGTGCTTGTAAAGGGTTTCTCACTCAATGTTCTCTCTCCTTTGAGCTGCAACCTCGTCGTTTCCCACCGACCGGTCTAAGATCGCATATATCATCACCCTGCTGTCGGAAAAAGCCTGGCATGGGCTACTGCTGTGTGGGATGCCCATAGTTCCTGCTGTGCCAGCTACTCTGCCTTTGCTGAGGAATTCAAACGAGTGTTTCAAGGCCCAAGCAGTGGTTCTGACTCAGCCAAACAGCTCCTGGGACTCTCCATCAAGGTTGGCGCAGCGTGGACGACTATGCCATCCAGTTCCGCACGGTGGCAGCAGCGAGTGGCTGGAACAACGAGGCGCTCAGGTGTGCTTTCTGAAAGGCCTTCCGACACTATCCAAGATGAACTGGCCACTGGGAAACCACCGGACAATCTCGAGTCCCTGATCAAGTTGGCCTCCACGCATTGACCAGCGTCTGAGAGAGAGAAACTCAACCGTAGACCTCTAGCCCCTATCAGTCCCAGCTCCGAGTCCCCACCTTTATCATCGCTGGCTCCACCGAACCCATGCAGATTGGACGATCTCCCAGGCTGAGAGAGACCATGCCGGGATGAGGGAGCGACGCTGTCTATATGCAGCAAACCGGGCCATTTCCGTTCCACGTGTCCCGGGCTCCAGGGAAACGCTCTGTCCCGTACAGACCGGGGAACTGTAACGGGAAACATAACCTCCTCCCATCCGTCCAACTCCCGTCTGCTCATTCCCAGTCACCCTCTCCTGGGACAACCACAAGCTTCACCTTCAAGCCTTGGTAGACTCTGGAGCCGCAGGTAACTTCATGGATGGTGTCTGGGGCGAAGGAGAATGGCGTTCTCTGAACTCTAAGTGACCCCATGAGGGTTACCACATTGGATGGAAGCCCTTGGGATCTGGACTTGTCACTCATGTCACTACCTCCTTGGAGACTTTCAGTTTCACAACACCAGGAATTGATGAACTTTCATTTGATCTCCTGTTCCGAGTTCCCTCTCGTCCTTGGATACCCCTGGCTTCACAGCCATAACCCTCACATCACTGGTCTGTGGGCACTATCAAGCAGTGGGGTCCTACGTGCCAAGCTACTTGTATTTTCCAGAATTCCCGAGTTCTACTCCCGAGTCTTTAGAATCCATCGACCTGACCCGAGTTCCCGAGTGTTACCATGACCTCAAACTGGTGTTTAGCAAACAGAGGGCCACCATGCTACCACCCCATAGATCTTCACGATTGCCCCATCGACCTGTTTCCGGGCACTTGCCCCCAGGGGTCGGATCATTTCCTATCTCCACCCGAACGAGCTGCTATGGATACCTACATCAAGGACGCTCTGGAAGCAGGCCTCATGCGTCCATCTACTCCCGGCGGGAGCAGGGTTTTTTCTTGTGGCCAAGAAAGATGGTGGATTACGTCCTTGCATCGACTACCGGGGACTCAATGACATAACCGTCCGTAACCGTTACCCGCTACCTTATGGCCACAGCCTTCGAGCTGCTCCAGGGAAGCAGTTGTTTTCACTAAGCTTGACCTGCGGAACGCATACCATCTTGTGCGGATCAGACCTGGTGACGTGGAAGACCGCTTTCAACACGCCTACTGGTCACTATGAATACTTGGTGATGCCCTTCGGCCTGACCAACGCCCCCCCAGCGGTGTTCCAAGCGCTCATAAACGATGTGCTTAGGGATATGCTTAACATATTTGTGTTCGTTTACTTGGATGACATCCTCATCTTTTCGAGCTCCCTTCAAGAACACACTAAGCATGTCAGACAAGTACTCAAACGCCTCCTGGACAGCCATCTGTACGTTAAGCCGGAAAAATGTGAATTCCATTCATCCCGAGTACAATTCCTGGGATTTGTAGTGGAACCCGGTCGAGTCCAAATGGACCCTAGGAAGGTAGAGGCGGTAGCGGATTGGCCCACCCCCAAATCCGTTAAGGATGTTCAGCGTTTCCTGGGCTTCACAAACTTTTACCGCAAGTTCATCAAGAACTTCAGTTTGGTGGCAGCTCCTCTCTCAGCTTTAACCAAAGGTGGCAATGCAAGGTTTTTTTGGGGGAAGAGAAGCTGAGACGGCCTTCCAAGGACTCAAGCAGCGATCCTCTCTGCTCCCATCCTGATACTACCGACTACGGATGAACCATTTGTGGTGGAGGTAGACGCATCAGAGGTTGGTGTTGGAGCTGTCCTGTCTCAGAGGGGTGAAGACAAGAAGCTTCATCCGTGCGCTTTCTTCTCACACCGGCTTACCCCGACTGAGAGGAACTACGATGTGGGGGATCGTGAACTCCTAGCGGTTAAGATGCCATTGAAGGAATGGAGACACTGGCTCGAGGGGGCTTCTCACCCGTTTCAAGTGCTTACGGACCACAAAAATCTGGAGTATATCCAGCAGGCGAATCGATTGAACTCTAGACAAGCTAGATGGTCTCTTTTCTTCAATCGATTCCAGTTTATCCTCACCTATCGGCCCGGGTCGAAGAATCTCAAACCGGATGCCCTGTCCCGAGTCTACGCTCCTGCCATTCGAGATGACACGGACATGCCTGTCCTTCCTGCTGCTAAGATTGTGGCTCCGATCTCGTGGCAAGTTGAGGATACCGTGAGACGTGCTCAAGCTTAGCGAACCGGACCCTAAAGGAGGCCCTGTCAATCGGTTGTTTGTCCCCAAGGCAGTGAGGACTCAGGTCCTTCTGTGGGGGCACTCCTCTCGCCACCTGTCATCCGGGCGTAGGTCGCACCTTGGAGTTCATCCAGCGTAAGTTCTGGTGGCCTACCATAAGAGAAGACGTTGCCACTGGTCAATGCCTGCCCCGTGTGCTGCCAGGGCAAATCTTCTCACCTCCGCCCTCAAGGACTCCTTCACCCTTTACCTGTTCCCCACAGACCCTGGTCCCATATCTCATTGGACTTTATTACTGGACTTCCTCCATCCCATGGCAATACTACTATCCTAGTCATAATCGACAGGTTTTCAAAGGCGGCCAGGTTCGTCCCTCTGACTAAGTTACCTTCTGCCAAGGAAACGGCTGAGTTGGTAATTAATCATGTGTTCCGAGTCTTCGGCATTCCTCAAGATGTGGTTTCTGACAGAGGTCCCCAGTTCGCCTCAAGGTTTTGGAAGGCCTTCTGCCAACTCATGGGGGCTTCTGCCAGTCTATCTTCAGGGTACCATCCGGAGTCCAACGGCCAAACAGAGAGGATGAATCAAGAGCTGGAAACCACCCTCCGATGTATGACTCGTGACAACCCGTCCACATGGTCATCCTTTATTGTTTGGGCCGAATACGCGCACAACACCTTGCGCTCCTCCACTGGTATGTCCCCGCACGAGTGTCAGTTTGGCTATGCTCCTCCATTGTTCCCGGACCAGGAGGCAGAAGTCAGAGTGCCTTCAGCCTTGAGGTTCGTCAGACGCTGTCGGCTTATGTGGAGGAAGACCCGTCTTAATCTGATGCGTTCCTCACAGAGGTATCAACAACAAGCCAACAGACGTCGCCGTCCCGGGCCTACCCTGCGCCCGGCCAGAGAGTCTGGCTCTCCACAAGAGACTTACCTCTACGGGTGGAGTCTCGCAAGCTGTCCCAAAAATACATCGGTCCCTTCAAGGTTGCCAGGAGAGTTAACCCAGTTTCTTATCGCCTACACTTACCCAGATCCCTTAAGATTAATCCCACATTTCATGTGTCATTGTTAAAACCTGTTCTTTTTTCTCCCTTGTCCCGGCAGACAGACCTCCCCCTCCGCCTCGTGTCATTGGAGGCCAGCCGGTGCAAGTTATATCATCCACCGGATACTGGATTCCCGCCGGGTGCAGCGGTCCTGGCAGTATCTGGTGGACTGGGAAGGCTACGGTCCTGAGAAGCACTCCTGGGTTCCTGCCAAAGACATCCTGGACCCTGACCTCATTCGTCAGTTCAGGGTCCTCCACCCTGAGAGAGCTGGTAGGAACGTCAGAGCCGTTCCTAGGGGGGATTCTGTCAGGATTTGGCCAGGGTTGTTCCGGGTTTTGGTCAGTAGATGCCCCCATTGTGCTTTTTGTCCCTATGTTTTTCCCTTGATCCCCATTATTATTTGCACCTGTGTCTCGTTTTCCCTGATTGTATTTAAACCCTTTGTTTCCTCAGTTCTGTGCTCTGTGTTTGTATGTTAGCACCCTGCCCTAGTGTTCTGTGTGCTCTTGTCGATTCCGGGTGACGTTCTTGTGGTATTCTGTTTTTTGTTTTTGTTTATTTTTGGTGATTTTCTTTTGAGGTCTTTTTGTGTTTTACCTACCACCTTTTGGATTTGCCATTTTTTGTATTTTAGGTTTTTTCTTTATTAAATACACCGTCTTAAGTACTGCTGTGTCTGCCTCATCTTCTGAGTTCTGCTGTCTATTCGTGGCTCAGTTGGTTAAGTGACTGTTTCTCACTCCGGAGACCCAGGTTCAAAACCGGGTCCTGACAATTTCATCTTCTAATCTCCTACACATGTGATACAACATACCAACATTTGGGTGAGAAATGCTAGATAATGAAGTTTTAAAAAATGATGATAATAATGATTATTAAAATTTTGAATAGGTATGTTTTTCTGATACTGCGTTAATGGTCATGACTGAAATAATATGCCACATCTTGAGTGACAATAATTAACATCTTAACATCTTCTAATCAGGTGATGAGATTGATACAAACCATGACATGGGTGAGAAATGCTTAGATATTATGAAGCTCCATAGAAATGCAATGATTATATTGTGACATTTACAGTACTGGGTAAATGGTGATCTAACAGACTTCAGGGCCTTGGGCATTTTTTTGTGTGCTAAATAACATGTTTTAATTATATATATTTAACTTCCATCTTCTTATCTCTGAAACAGTGGATGCCACGTACCAAGAAATTCTGGTGAGTTGTGAGTTCCAAATGAGCTTTGACTAATGATAACTAATGATTATGTTGACTCTTAGTTATATAGGCTTACAGGTCTAGACTCAATTTCTTCCTCTTGTACTTTCCGCGCCTATTGTAATTTTATATTTCAGGTTGAAACACGGAAAATTAAACACGTTATAGCACGTATTCGAGGTGAGTTCAATAGTTTGAAATAGTAATAATAGTAAGTTAGGTGTATTTATGGGGATTTCTATACGTCAGGCAGAACGAGTCAGGTATTGTTTCACGGTATCTAGCGGACCATGCAAAATATCTTGTCTCACTTTCTATGTCAATGGTGGAATTTCTGATAGTTAGACACGTAAGTAGGTAGCATAGGAAACCACAGATGCATTCAGTCACATTCTTGCTATTCTTTGTACTTCACATAAAGCAACCCAATATAAGAATGGTTTACATCATGATCTGGGTATATATCCTCTGTGCAGAGAATACAGACTTGAGACCTTCTCCTCAGAGCTGCAGTGTATCATGTGGTGTACACTCTTCAATTTAGCGTTGCGTCTGTGACAAACCTATTGAATCATTGTCTTAATGTCATTGTCCTACCTCATCTTGGATCCTACAATATCCTGAAAACTGAAACATTTCTGCTATAAGACTGAACACACAGCTGTCATCTAACATGACGAAGGATTTGTTGGACCAGATATAATATGTGGAGGACTTTTCATCCACAGATGCAGCAAATCAAGGCCCATATACAGACGTTGTGTATGCCAAGTCATGCAAGAAGAAAAGACGTCATCAATACATGCCTTAATCTTCATTAGATCGGCATTATTTCAAAGCAGTAGTGCATGTGTACTTCATGGTTTACAGTATCTATAATTCTGTATTTTATGTATTGTGTATTCAATGTGTTGGACGACTCCCTGCATGTTCAAGTTGACGATGATGCAAAATTGTTTTGTGACCTGACATTTGCGGTGCATTGTATTACATCTTCAATGGGAGTAATAAACATTTTTGTTGAATCATTTTGAAGTACCACATGAAGTATTATTGCTGGATATACTATTGCATTCTCCCTCATGATAAAAATATGTTTCAATGTTCTCAACCCGGGAATGTGGTATCACATTAGATGACAGCTGTGTGTTTGTCTTATAGGCAGAGTTTCAGTTGGCACAGCAGTTTAGAATATCACCCTTGATAACAAGGAAGACTGTGGGCTCACTTGGTCTAACCAATAATGTAAGGCTGTCCCATTCTACAGTCCCCCTCTAAAACATGCAAGGATACATTGTAGTTTAAAATAAGCCCTTCTTAAATATGTGAATCTTACAGACAGTATTTTACTTTTATGCAACTAGAAAGCCCAGTGATAGATAATACATATATTAACGTATGGATTTACAATTTTTATATCCACTGATGTACCACATAAACATAGTCCAACCACAACCTACGGACAATTACATTAGGAAATTAGACTGGCACTGCATGGCGCATCACTAATTACACTGTATCAGACACGTTTCAATGTTGCTGATGTGAACACCATAAACAATGAAGATGAGGTCAGAGGACGGATGTGTTTCTTCAAAATGAGCTGCCTAGGACCAAGCCAAAGCTCTGTGAAGAAACTTTGCATGAAGGTTAGTCGCTTCTAATTTGGTCCTATACAGTTTCCCATAATTCACATAGCTACATGGTTATAGACACAGTATGTTATGTGTGAAAACATCACAACAGGCTGAAGATCACACCATGAGTCCTATCTTATTCATAATATGTGAGTATTTTCACAGTATTGATCAAGTAAAGCATACATCTCATTTTATTTTCAATATTCAACCTGGTTATACCAACTGTTATCTCTATTTGTTTCCAAATTCAGCTTTACTGGTTAACTTGGCAGAGACAGGTACACTTTACATAATTTAATTCTAAAAGACAAATAGTCAAATCTGTAATTTTATTAGCTAATGTCTGAGAAGATTCATTGTAAACATTGGAACTTGTGAGACTTACATTTTTGTTCATAAATTGTATTTTTCACTCTTTAATGATGAAGCTAATATCTACCTGGCAAAGCTCTTTGGAGCTAGTACCCACATGAGAGAAGGAAAGACTGATGTGAAGTGCAGCACTACAGGCAGCAGAAAACCATTGAGCAAGGTCTATGTTTACCTTTGCAAGAATGGAATTGGAATGAGAGTAAGAGAGCTGGAGAAAGGTGAAGATGACATTACCTCACCATCAAGGATGTTGAACGAGAGGACTCAGGCATCTACAGCTGTGTGTACACCATAGAAAAACTAAAACTCAGCCAAGTGAACGCAACAGGTGTCAATCTAGTCATAATTCAGGTCTACAGGGATGGAGAAGGTAGACCTTACTTTGTATTGTATGTGGATGGATATTCAAATGTTAATATTGACTATATGGCAAGCTCTGTGTAAATATGTACATGTATATCTGTTCTGCACTTCAGAAGAAGTTCATCAAGAGGTCCATGAAGAGGCTGCACGCATGAGAATGGTCAATGTAATCCGACTGATAAGTTCAGCTGTTGTGGTCATACTCTTTGACTGTAATGTATGCTAGTTACTACTGTCCAAACATATAATGATATGGTTCCTGGATGATGCACTGACAGAATAACAATACTATTTTCTTGGTAATTCTTACATGTAATCTACAGTAGCTTCTACATCTCCCTGTGCTCTCCCTCATGACACAATTATAATTGAATTTTAAAGAATGTTCATTGAACCTACCAGACTAGGTTGTTGTCGATATCAATCAGGACTTTGGTTATGTGGTTGGGGTGGTGGGTAAAATGTTCAATAAATTGTACATAATTTAATTTATTTTGTTAAATGAATGTATGGTGGCAAGCAAGTCATAAATATTGTATATTTAATTATAAATCTTCCTGCTGTCTGTGTTTTGAGTTATGCAGACCAGAAAGTCACACAATTTAAGATACTTTTAGGGTAGAGAGAGTTTAAACAAAATTTTAACACCATGATCATGTTCGTCTTTATCCTGTGTGAGTATTTATCAAATAAAATAACCTATTTTATCATATTTTTGGAACAATATTACCTTTAAATGTGTTTCACGTTTTGCAATTTATTCCTTGTCAAGAGGCCATAGCCCAAGCAAAATATATGTCAATGTTGTTTCATTTACGTTGTTATCGTTAACCAAAAACGTTCTAGTATGTTTTTGATAATTTTGAAGATTGAATTCTAATTCAAAGGTGCTACACATGTTTTTTGTAGTTGTTGAGTTTTTGTATTTTAATTTCAGAAAATATTCATAATATATATGTAGTAATAGTGGAATGATAGTGTTTCACAGTATTTCTTACCCACTAGTGTTGTGATTGGCTGTGATATTCGCCTATTGATTTTGTTCTTCCGTCTGTAAGGCCCAGTACATCACCGGGAGCAAGCTTCCTGTCATCCAGGAACTTTATACCAGGCGGTGTCAGTGGAATGCCCTATTTATTGTCAAATACTCCATCCACCCAAGTCATAGACTGTTCTCTCTGCTACCACATGGCAAGCGGTACCGGAGCGCCAAGTCTAGGTCCAAGAGGCTTCTAAACAGCTTCTACCCCTAAGCAATAAGACTCCTGAACAGCTAATCAAATGGCTACCCAGACTATTTTCACCCCCCAATACTTTATAGAGCCACCTTTTGCGGCAATTACAGCTCCAAGTATCTTGGTGTTATGTCTCTATAAGCTTGACAAATCTCGCCACTGGGATTTTTGAATGATATTTTCAATATAATATGGAACACAAAAATATTGTATATGCATGTTCTATGTGCCAACTACTTTTCCTTACTCAAATATTAGTTAAGGACATTTTTCCAGCAAAGATCTATGGGACAGAAACAATAATAATGGAGGACAGTGACCGAGTAGTAAAATATAGTAAATTTGGGCGCAAGGATGAGTCAGAAGTGGTACATGTGTACTTGTGTTTGGATGGGGTTGCAGTATATGTGGACTAGCCAACAGAGGGGCAATTACAGTTGTGTGTTCTCTAAAACCCAATATCCAAAAGGAGATCATTCACTTTCCATCCAAGTGATGGGAAGTATCTTTTTACTCTCTGGATATGTTATCGTTGTTAGAAAGAGTGAACATATGGATACAATACAGTTAAAGTCGGAGGTTTACATACACCTTCTGTCACGACTTCCGCTGAAGTTAGCTCTCCTGCCTGTTCGGGCGGTGCTCGGCGGTCGTCCCCGTCCTACTAGCCACTACCGATCCCTTTTTCGTTTGTCTGTTGGTTTTGTCTTATTAGTTTCACCTGTGTGTATTTTAGTTTAATTAGCGTCATTATATTTAGTAGGTTGTCCCGCCCTTGTTTTGTGCGGGATTGTTTTTGTATTCCTGTTATTTGGTGGGGTTCATGTGTTTTATTCTCTGGACTATTTTGGTCCTGCGTTGGATTATTCACCCTGTGTGTTGGGTTGACCGTTGTTTTTGTGCGCCGGAGAATAAACTGTCTAATCACTGAAATCTGCTCTCTGCGCCTGATTCCACCCACCTTGGTAAATCGTGACAGAATCCCGCACCACCATGGAATCAGCAGGAGCAGCCGCGTCTCCTCTCCCATCGATGGAAGAGAGGGTCCTCCATCACACCAGCGTGCTTCACCAGATTGGTCGTTTCCACTTCCCAGCCCTCCTGCCCCTATCCCTATGGAATTAGGAGGGTGGCTTCGAGGGGGACCGGAGGAGGAGTGTCCTCCTGCACCAATTGTGGTCGACGAGGGCACACGTCCGACCGGTGCTGGTGGAACTCGTCTGGGAGTCAGGAGGGCGGGCGGAGCACTGCTCGATCACCCCAGGTGAGTAAGCACCAGACTCACCCAGAGCTTCCTGTCGGTCATGTGTATGTATAAGCATAAGGCGCTAGTCGATTCAGGCACAGCTGGGAATTTCATGGATCGTGGGCTTGCGTTAAGGCTAGGGATTCCCCTGGTGTCGTTAGACCTACCTTTCCCTGTGCACTCCTTAGATAGCCGACCATTAGGGTCAGGAGTAATTAGGGAGGCTACGGTGCCGCTGGACATGGTAACGCAGTGGGATCATAAGGAGCAGATTAGTCTGTTCCTTATAGATTCACCTGCGTTTCCAGTGGTGTTGGGGATTCCCTGGTTAGCTCAACACAACCCGGTGATTTCCTGGCGACAGGGGGCTCTTAAGGGGTGGTCAGAGGAGTGTTCAGGTAGGTGTATAGGAGTTGCCGTTGGTGCGACTACGGTGGAGAGTCCAGACCAAGTTTCCACCGTGCGCATTCCCTCTGAATATGCCGATTTGGCTATCGCCTTCAGTAAAAAGAGGGCGACCCAATTACCACCCCATCGTCGAGATAAACCTTCTGGAGAACGCTGCACTTCCTAGGAGTCACGTGTGTCCATTGTCCCAGGAGGAGACGGTAGCGATGGAGACATATGTTGCTGAATCGCTGGGACAGGGGTACATTTGGCCCTCCATATCACACGTCTCCTCGAGCTTCTTTTTTTGTGAAGAAGAAGGATGGAGGTCTGCGTCCGTACATGAGGAGATGAGTGGAAAACCGCATTTAGTACTACATCTGGTCATTATGAGTCCCGCGTCATGCCATACGGGTTGAAGAATGCTCCAGCTCTCTTCCAATCCTTCGTAGATGAGATTCTCCGAGTCCTGCTCGGGCAGGGAGTGGTAGTGTACATCGATGACATCTTGATCTATTCTGCCACACGCGCGGCGCATGTGTCTCTGGTCCGTAAGGTACTTGGGCGACAGCTGGAGCATGACCTGTATTGCAAGGCGGAGAAATGTGAGTTTTTCAAACAGTCCGTTTCCTTCCCAGGGTATCGTATTTCCACCTCCGGGGTGGTGATGGAGGATGACCGCGTTACAGCTGTGCGTAATTGGCCGACTCCGACCACGGTGAAAAAAGTGCAGTGGTTTTTAGGGTTTGCCAATTACTACCGGAGGTTTACCCAGGGTTTTGGTCAGGTGGCTGCTCCCATCACCTCACTGCTGAAGGGAGGACCGGTGCGCTTGCGTTGGTCAGCAGAGGCGGGCAGAGCTTTCAGTCATTTGAAAGAGCTGTTCACCAATGCGCCCGTGTTGGCGCATCCGGGACCCCTCTTTAGCGTTCATAGTGGAGGTGGATGCGTCCGAGGCTGGGGTCGGGGCCGTGCTGTCCCAGCGCTCGGGTGTGCCACCCAAGCTCCGCCCGTGTGCTTTCTTTTCGAGCAAGCTCAGTCCAGCGGAGCGAAACTATGATGTGGGGGACCGGGAGTTGTTAGCTGTAGTCAAGGCTCTGAAGGTGTGGAGACATTGGCTTGAGGGGGCTAAACACCCCTTTCTCATCTGGACTGACCATCGTAATCTCGAGTATATCCAGGCAGCGAGGAGACTAAATCCACGTCAGGCTAGATGGGCCATGTTTTTTTTTACCAGGTTTCGGTTTACCATCTCATACCGGCCAGGCTCCCAAAACACCAAAGCTGACGCGTTGTCCCGCCTCTATGATACCGAGGAGCGGGCAGTTGAGCCAACTCCCATCATTTCACCGTCACGTCTCGTGGCACCGGTGGTATGGGAGGTGGACGCGGAGATAGAGGCCTCACGGTCAGAGCCGGCCCCCCCTAACTGTCCAGTGGGGATTCAGTATGTGCCGAGGGGGGTCCGGGACAAGCTGATGGGCTCATACCCTCCTAGGGTCATCCTGGCATGGAGAGAACAGTGCGGAGTCTGAGAGGGAGATACTGGTGGCCCACGCTGGCTAAAGACGTGAGATTTTATGTCTCCTCCTGCTCAGTGTGTGCTCAGAGCAAGGCTCCTCGGCACCTGCCTAGAGGGAAATTACAACCCCTCCCCATTCCACAACGGCCATGGACACACTTATCGGTGGACTTTCTTACCGACCTTCCCCCGTCCCAGGGAAGTACTACGTGGATCGGTTTTCTAAGTCCTGTCGTCTCATCCCATTGCCCGGTCTCGCTACGGCCCTGCAGACTGCGGAGGCCTTTTTACCCATGTCTTCCGGCACTATGGGGTGCCTGAGGACATCGTTTCTGATCGGGGTCCCCAATTCACGTCCAGAGTGTGGAGGGCGTTTATGGAGAGACTGGGGGTCTCGGTCAGCTTAACCTCAGGTTTTCACCCCGAGAGTAATGGGCAGGTGGAGTGCGTAAACCAGGATGTGGGCAGGTTTCTGTGGTCCTATTGCCGGGACCGGCCTGGTGAGTGGGCAAGGTATGTTCCCTGGGCTGAACTAGCTCAGAACTCCCTACGCCACTCCTCAACTAACTTGTCCCCTTTTGAGTGTGTGTTAGGTTACCAGCCGGTCCTGACTCCATGGCATCAGAGGCAGACCGAGGCTCCCGCGGTGGAGGAATGGGTACAGCGCTCCAAGGACACCTGGAAAGCCGTTCAGGACTCACTACGGTTAGCGGGAGAACGGCAGAAGAGGAGCACTGACGAGCACCGCAGTGAGGCCCCCGTGTTTGCACCGGGGGACAGGGTCTGGCTCTCGACCCGAAACCTGCCCCTCCGCCTGCCCTGTCGGAAGCTGGTGCCGCAGTGTGTGGGGCCATTCAAAGTCCTGAGGAGAATAAACGAGGTGTGTTACAGGTTACAACTTCCTAGGTATTACCGTATTAACCCCTCGTTTCATGTGTCTCTCCTCAGGCCGGTGGTGGCTGGTCCCCTGCAAGAAGGTGAGGTGCCTGAGGTCCCTCCGCCCCCTCTGGACATCGAGGGGTCCCCGGCGTACACAGTTTGGGGCATTCTGGATTCGAGACGCCGGGTGGGGGGCCTACAGTACCTCGTGGACTGGGAGGGGTACAGTCCGGAGGAGAGATGCTGGGTTCCGGTGGGGGACATTTTGGACCCTTCTCTCCTGAGAGATTTCCACCGCCTCCACCCGGATGGCCCAGCACCTCGTCCTGCGGGTCGTTCTCGAAGACAGTGGTGACGCGCAGCGGGGGCCGCGCGTCAGGGGGGGGGTACTCTCACGACTTCTGCCGAAGTTGGCTCTCCTGCCTGTTCGGGCGGTGCTCGGCGGTCGTCGTCACTGTCCTACTAGCCACTACCGATCCCTTTTTCATTTGTCTGTTGGTTTTGTCTTATTAGTTTCACATGTGTGTAT
>NW_027014300.1:0-13818 GCF_036934945.1 Oncorhynchus masou masou | reverse complement strand
CTCTCTCTGTATCTTTCTCTTTCTCTCTCTTCCAGCTCCCTCTACCCCTCTCTCTGTATCTCTCTCTTTCTCTCCTCTTCCAGCTCCCTCTTATCCCTCTCTGTATCTTCCTCTTTCTCTCTCTTCCAGCTCCCTCTATCCCTCTCTCTTTTATCTCTTCTTCCAGCTCCCTTTCTCTCCCTTCCAGCTCTCCTTTACCCTCTCTCATCTGTATCTTCTCTTTCCAGCTCCCTTTACCCTCTCTCTGTATCTTTCTCTCTTCCAGCTCCCTCTCTCTCTTTCTCTCCTCTTCCAGCTCCCTCTACCCCCTCTCTGTATCTTTCTTTCTTCCAGCCCCTCTACCCCTCTCTCATTCTCTCCATCCAGCTCCCTCTACCCCCTCTCTCTGTATTTTTCTTTCTCTTCCTTCCAGCTCCCTCTACCCCTCTCTCTTTCTCTCCCTTCCAGCTCCCTCTACCCCCTCTCTTTCTCTCCTTCCAGCTCCCTCTACCCCTCTCTGTATCTTTCTCTTTCTCCTTCCAGCTCCCTCTACCCCTCTCTCTGTATCTTTTCTCCTTCCAGCTCCTCTACCCCTCTCTTTTATCTTTCTTTTCTCCCTTCAGCTCCCTCTACCCCTTTTTCTGTCCCTTCCAGCTCTTTCTCTCCCATTCAGCTCCCTCTACCCCCTCTCTCTGTATCTTTCTCTTTCTCTCTCTTCCAGCTCCCTCTACCCCTCTCTCTGTATCTCTCTTTCTCTCTCTTCCAGCTCCCTCTACCCCTCTCTCTGTATCTTTCTCTTTCTCTCCATTCCAGCTCCCTCTACCCTCTCTCTGTATCTCTCTTTCTCTCTCTTCCAGCTCCCTCTACCCCTCTCTCTGTATCTTCCTCTTTCTCTCCCTTCCAGCTCCCTCTACCCCCTCTCTGTATCTTTCTCTCCCTTCCAGCTCCCTCTACCCCTCTCTCTGTATCTTTCTCTTTCTCTCTCTTCCAGCTCCCTCTACCCCTCTCTCTTTCTCTCCTCATTCCAGCTCCCTCTACCCCTCTCTCTGTATCTTTCTCTTTCTCTCTCTTCCAGCTCCCTCTACCCCTCTCTCTCTTCTCTCTCTTCCAGCTCCCTCTACCCCTCTCTCTGTATCTTTCTCTTTCTCTCCCTTCCAGCTCCCTCTACCCCTCTCTCTGTATCTTTCTCTTTCTCTCCCTTCCAGCTCTTTCTTCTCTGTATCTCCTCTTCCAGCTCCCTCTGCCCCTCTCTGTATCTTTCTCTCTCTTCCAGCTCCCTCTATCCCTCTCTCTGTATCTTCCTCTTTCTCTCCCTTCCAGCTCCCTCTACCCTCTCTCTGTATCTTTCTCTCCCTTCCAGCTCCCTCTATCCCTCTCTCTGTATCTTCCTCTTTCTCTCCCTTCCAGCTCCCTCTACCCCTCTCTCTGTATCTTTCTCTCCCATTCCAGCTCCCTCTATCCCTCTCTCTCTCTTCCAGCTCCCTTCTCTTTCTCTCTCTTCCAGCTCCCTCTACCCCTCTCTCTGTATCTTCCTCTTTCTCTCTCTTCCAGCTCCCTCTACCCCTCTCTCTTTCTCTCCTTTCCAGCTCCCTCTACCCCCTCTCTCTGTATCTTTCTCTTCTCTCCCATTCCAGCTCCCTCTACCCCTCTCTCTGTATCGTCTCTTTCTCTCCCAATCAGCTCCCTCTACCCCTCTCTCTGTATCTTTCTCCTTCTCTCCCTTCCAACTCCCTCTACCCCTCTCTCTGTATCTTTCTCCTTCTCTCCCTTCCAGCCCCTCTACCCCTCTCTCTGTATCTTCTCTCTTCTCTCCCTTCCAGCTCCCTCACCCTCTCTCTGTATCTTTCTCTTTCTCTCTCTTCCAGCTCCCTCTCTCTTTCTCTCCCTTCCAGCTCCCTCTCCCTCTGTATCTTCTCTTTCTCTCTCTTCCAGCTCCCTCTACCCCTCTCTCTGTATCTTCCTCTTTCTCTCTCTTCTTCCAGCTCCCTCTACCCCCTCTCTCTTATCTCTCATCCATTCCAGCTCCCTCTACCCTCTCTCTTTCTCTCCCATTCAGCTCCCTCTACCCCTCTCTCTGTATCGTCTCTTTCTCTCCCAATCAGCTCCCTCTACCCCTCTCTCTGTATCTTTCTCCCTTCTCTCCCTTCCAACTCCCTCTACCCTTCCAGCTCTCTGTATTTTCTCTTTTCTCTCCCTTCCAGCTCCCCTATCCCTCTCTCTGTATCTTCTCTTTCTCTCTTCCAGCTCCCTCTATCCCTCTCTCTTTATCTTTCTCTTTCCCTCTCCCTTCCAGCTCCCTTTCTCTCCCCACCTCCTCTCCCCTCTGTATCTTTCTTTTCTCTCCCATTCAGCTCCCCTTACCCCTCTCTCTGTATCTTTCTCTCTCCCAGCTCCCCCCCTCTCTCTTTTCTCTCTCTTCCAGCTCCCTCTACCCCTCTGTATCTTTCTCTTTCTCTCTCTTCCAGCTCCCTCTACCCCTCTCTCATTCTCTCCCATCCAGCTCCCTCTACCCCCTCTCTCTGTATTTTTCTTTCTCTCTCTTCCAGCTCCCTCTACCTCTCCCTTCCAGCTCCCTCTTCTCTCTCTCCCTTCCAGCTCCCTCTACCCCTCTCTGTATCTTTCTCCTCTTCCAGCTCCCTCTACCCCTCTCTCTGTATCTTTTTCTCTTTCCAGCTCCCTCTCTCTTTCTCTCCCATCCCTCTACCCCTCTCTCTGTATCTTTCTCTCCCTTCCAGCTCCTCTACCCCTCTCTCTGTATCTTTCTCTTTCTCTCCTTCCAACTCCCTCTACCCCTCTTTTTTCTCTCCCTTCCAGCTCCCTCCCCTCTTTCTCTCCCATTCAGCTCCCTCTACCCCTCTCTGTATCTTTATCTTTCTCTCCCTTCCAGCTCCCAATCAGCTCCATCTATCTTTCTCCTTCTCTCTGTCCATCTTTCTCTTTCTTTCTCTCTCTTCCAGCTCCCCTCCCTCTCTTCCAGCTCCCTCTACCCCCTCTCTCTGTATCTTTCTTTTCTCCAGCTCCCCTACCCCTCTCTGTATCCAGCCCCTCTACCCCTCTCTTCTTTCTCTTTCTCTCTTTCCAGCTCCCTCTACCCCTCTCTTTTTCTCTCCCTTCCAGCTCCCTCTACCCCTCTCTCTGTATCTTTCTCTTCCAGCTCCCTCATTCAGCTCCCTCTCTTCCAGCTCTACCCCTCTCTCTGTATCTTTCTCTCTTCCAGCTCCCCTCTACCCCTCTCTCTTTCTCTACTTTATTCAGCTATCTTCTCTTTCTCTCTCTTCCAGCTCCCTCTACCCCTCTCTCTGTATCTTTCTCCTTTCTCTCCCTTCCAGCTCCCTCTACCCCTCTCTCTGTATCTTTCTCTTTCTCTCCAATCAGCTCCTCTACCCCCTCTCTCTGTATCTTTCTCTTTCTCTCCCTTCCAGCTCCCTCTGCCCCTCTCTCTGTATCTTTCTCTTTCTCTCCCTCTTCCAGCTCCCTCTACCCTCTCTCTGTATCTTTCTCTTTCTCTCTCTTCCAGCTCCTCTATCCCTCTCTCTCTTTCTGTATCCCTTACCCCTCTCTCTTTTCTCTCCCTTCCAGCTCCCTCTACCCCTCCTGTATCTTTTCTCTGTTCCATCCCTCTCCCCTCCTCTGTATCCCATTCTCTCCCAGCTCCCTCTACCCTCTCTCTGTATCTTTCTCCAGCTCCCTCTACCCCTCTCTGTATCTTTCTCTTTCTCTTCCAGCTCCCTCTACCCCTCTCTCTCTGTATCTTTCTCTTTCTCTCCCTTTCTCTCTCTTCCAGCTCCCTCTACCCCTCTCTCTGTATCTTTCTCTTTCTCTCTCTTCCAGCTCCCCCTCTATCCCCCCCTCTCTGTATCTTTCTCTTTCTCTCTCTTCCAGCTCCCTCCCCTCTCTCTTTCTCTCCCTTCCAGCTCCCTCTCTCTCCCTCTACCCCTCTCTTCTTCTCTTTCTCTCCTTCAGCTCCCTCTACCCCTCTCTCTTCTCTCCTTCTCTCTTCCAGCTCCTCTACCCCTCTCTCTTTCTCTCTCTTCCAGCTCCCTCAGCCCTCTCTCTGCCTTCTCTTCTCTCTCTTCCATCTGTATCTGTATCTTTCTCTTTCTCTCCCCAGCACCCTCTACCCCTCTCTCTTTCTCTCTCTTCCAGCTCCCTCTACCCCTCTCTCTGTATCTTTCTCTTTCTCTCCCTTCCAGCTCCCTCTACCCCCTCTCTGTATCTTTCTTTCTCTTCCAGCTCCCTCTACCCTCTCTCTGTATCTTTCTCTCTCTTCCATTCAGCTCCCTCTACCCCTCTCTCTGTATCTTTCCAGCTCCCTTTCTCTCTCTTTCCAGCTCCCTACCCCTCTCTCTGTATCTTCTCTCTCCCTTCAGCTCCCTCTACCCCCTCTCTCTGTATCTTTCTCTTTCTCTCCCTTCCAGCTCCCTCTACCCCTCTCTGTATCTTTCTCTTTCTCCTCTTCCAGCTCTCTCCCCTTCCTGTATCTTTTCCCTCTTCCAGCTCCCTCTGCCCCTCTTGTATCTCTCTTCTCCATCTACCCCCTTCCAACTCCCTCACCCCTCTCTCTGTATCTTTCTCTTTCTCTCCATTCCAGCCCCTCTATCCCTCTCTCTGTATCTTTCTCTTTCTCTCCCTTCCAGCTCCTCTACCCCTCTGTCTTTCTCTGTATCTCTCTCTTTCTTTTCTCTCCTTCCAGCTCCCTCTATCTCTCTGTATCTTCTCTTCTCTCCAGCTCCCTCTACCCCTCTCTCTGTATCTTTCTTTCTCTCCCTTCCAGCTCCCTCTACCCCTCTCTCTGTATCTTTCTCTTCTCTCCCTTCCAGCTCCCTCTCTCTCCCTCTCTCTGTCCATCTTTCTCTTTCTCTCTCTTCCAGCTCCCTCTACCCCTCTCTCTGTATCCTCTCTCTCCAATCCAGCTTTCTCTCCCATTCCAGCTCCCTCTACCCCTCCCTCTCTCTGTCCCTCTATCTGTATCTTTCTCTCTCCAGCTCCCTCTACCCCCTCTCTCTGTATCTTTCTCTCTTCTCTCCCTTCTTCAGCTCCCTCTACCCCTCTCTTTCTCTGTATCCCCTTTCTCTCTTTTTTCTCTCCCTTCCAGCTCCCTCTACCCCTCTCTCTCTGTATCTTTCTCTTTCTCTCTCCCTTCCAGCTCCCTCTACCCCTCTCTGTATCTTTCTCTCTCTTCCAGCTCCCTCTACCCCTCCCTCTACCCCCTCCCTTCCGAAAAGCTCCCTCTCTCTGTATCTTTCTCTTTCTCTCCCTTCCAGCTCCCTCTACCCCTCTCTCTGTATCTTTCTCTTCCAGCTCCCTCTATCCCTCTCTCTGTATCTTTCTCTTTCTCTCCCTTCCAGCTCCTCTACCCCTCTCTCTCTGTATCTTTCTCTTTCTCTCTCTCCAGCTCCCTCTACCCCTCTCTCTTTCTCTCCCATCCAGCCCCTCTACCCCCTCTCTGTTTCTCTCCCATTCAGCTCCCTCTACCCCTCTCTCTGTATCTTCTCTTTCTCTCCCAATCAGCTCCCTCTACCCCTCTCTCTGTATCTTTCTCCTTCTCTCCCTTCCAACTCCCCCTCTACCCCTCTCTCTGTATCTTTCTCTTTCTCTCTTTCCAGCTCCCTCTACCCCTCTCTGTATCTTTCTTTTCTCTCCATTCCAGCTCCCTCTACCCCTCTCTCTGTATCTTTCTCTCTCTTCCAGCTCCCTCTATCCCTCTCTCTGTATCTTCCTCTTTCTCTCCCTTCCAGCTCCCTCTACCCCTCTCTCTGTATCTTTCTCCCTTCCAGCTCCCCTATCCCTCTCTCTGTATCTTCTTCTCTCTTCCATCTCCCTCTACCCCTCTCTCTGTATCTTCCTCTTCTCTCTCTTCCAGCTCCCTCTACCCCTCTCTCTCTTTCTCTCCCTTCCAGCTCCCTCTACCCCTCTCTGTATCTTTCTTTTCTCTCCATTCAGCTCCCTCTACCCCTCTCTCTGTATCTTCTCTTTCTCTCCCAATCAGCTCCCTCTACCCCTCTCTCTGTATCTTTCTCCTTCTCTCCCTTCCAACTCCCTCTACCCCTCTCTCTGTATCTTTCTTTCTCTCTCTTCCAGCTTCCTCTACCCCTCTCTCTGTATTTCTCTTTCTCTCCCCTTCCAGCTCCCTCTATCCCTCTCTCTGTATCTTTCTCTCTCCAGCTCCCCTCTCTCTTTCTCTCCCTTCCAGCTCCCTCTACCCTCTCTCTGTATCTTCTCTTTCTCTCTCTTCCATCTCCCTCTACCCCTCTCTCTGTATCTTCCTCTTTCTCTCTCTTCAAGCTCCACCCCCTCTCTCTTTCTCTCCTTTTCCAGCTCCCTCTACCCCTCTCTCTTTCTCTCCCATTCAGTCCCTCTACCCCTCTCTCTGTATCTCTCTTTCTCTCCCAGCTCCCTCTACCCCTCTCTCTCTGTATCTTTCTCCTTCTCTCCTTCCAGCTCCCTCTACCCCTCTCTCTGTATCTTTCTCTTTCTCTCCCTTCCAGCTCCTCTATCCCTCTCTCTGTATCTTCCTCTTGCTCTCTCTTCCAGCTCCCTCTATCCCTCTCTCTTTATCTTTCTTTCTCTCCCTTCCAGCTCCCTTACCCCTCTCTCTCTCCATTCAGCACCCTCTACCCCTCTCTCTGTATCTTTCTCTTTCTCTCTTCCAGCTCCCTTACCCCTCTCTCTGTATCTTTCTCTCTCTTCAGCTCCCCCCTCTCTCCTCTTTCAGCTCTTCCAGCTCCCTCTACCCCTCTGTATCTTTCTCTTTCTCTCTTTCCAGCTCCCTCTACCCCTCTCTCTTCTCTCCCATCCAGCTCCCCTCTCTTTCTCTCACCCTCTTCTGTATTTTCTTTCTCTCCCTTCCAGCTCCCTCTACCCCCCTCTTTCTCTCCCCTGTATCCCCCTCTACCCCTCTCTCTTTCTCTCCCTTCCAGCTCCCTCTACCCCTCTCTCTGTATCTTTCTTTCTCTCTCTTCCAGCTCCTCTACCCCCTCTCTGTATCTTTCTCTTCCAGCTCCCTCTACCCCTCTCTCTGTATCTTTCTCTTCCAGCTCCCTCTACCCCCTCTCTCTGTATCTTTCTCTCCCAGCTCCCTCTTCCAGCTCCCCCCCTCTACCCCTCTCTCTGTATCGTTCTCTTTTTCTCTCCCAATCCAGCTCCCTCTACCCCTCTCTCTGTATCTTTCTCTTTCTCTCCCTTCCAGCTCCCTCTACCCCTCTCTCTGTATTTTCTCTCTCTCTTCCAGCTCCCTCTATCCCTCTCTCTGTATCTTCCTCTTGCTCTCTTCCAGCTCCCTCTATCCCCCTCTCTCTGTATCTTTCTCTTCTCTCCCTTCCAGCTCCCTCTACCCCTCTCTCTGTATCTTTCTCTTTCTCTCCCTTCCAGCTCCCTCTACCCCTCTCTCTGTATCTTTCTCTCTTCCAGCTCCCTCCTCTCTAGCTCCCTCTCTCTGTATCTTTCTCTTTCTCTCTCTTCCAGCTCCCTCTACCCCTACCTGTATCTCTCCTCATTCTCTCCCTTCCAGCTCCCTCTACCCTCTCTCTGTATCTTCCTTTCTCTCTCTCCAGCTCCCTCTACCCCTCTCTCTTTCTCTCCCTTCCAGCTCCCCTCTCCCCCTCTCTCTTTCTCCCTTCCAGCTCCCTCTACCCCCTCTCTCTGTATCTTTCTCTTTCTCTCTCTTCCAGCTCCCTCTACCCCTCTCTGTATCTTTCTCTCCCTTCCAGCTCCCTCTACCCCTCTCTCTGTATCTTCCTCTTTCTCTCCTCCAGCTCCCTCTACCCCTCTCTCTGTATCTTTCTCTCCCTTCCAGCTCCCTCTATCCCTCTCTCTGTATCTTCTTTCTCTCTCTTTCCATCTCCTCTCTCTCTGTATCTTCCTCTTTCTCTCTTCCAGCTCCCTCTACCCCTCTCTCTGTAGCTCCCTCTACCCCTCTCTCTTTTCTCTCCCATTCAGCTCCCTCTACCCCTCTATCTGTATCTTCTCTTCTCTCCCTTCCAGCTCCCTCTACCCTCTCTGTATCTTTCTCCTTCTCTCCTTCCAGCTCCCTCTATCCCTCTCTCTGTATCTTTCTCTTTCTCTCTCTTCCAGCTCCCTCTATCCCTCTCTCTGTATCTTTCTCTCTTCCTTCCAGCTCCTCTATCCCTCTCTCTGTATCTTTCTTTCTCTTCCATCTCCCTCTATCCCTCTCTCTGTATCTTCCTCTTTCTCTCCCCTTCCAGCTCCCTCTACCCCTCTCTCTGTATCTCCTCTTTCTCTCCCTTCCAGCTCCCTCTACCCCTCTCTCTGTATCTTTCTCCTCTCCCTTCCAGCTCCCTCTACCCCTCTCTCTGTATCTTCTCTTTCTCTCCAGCCAGCTCCCTCTCCCCTCTCTCTGTATCTTTCTCTTTCTCTCTCTTCCAGCTCCCTCTACCCCTCTCTCTGTATCTTTCTCTCTCAGCTCCCCTCTATCCTCTCTCTCTGTATCTTCCTCTTTCTCCTCTTCCAGCTCCCTCTACCCCTCTTCCTCTCCCTCCAGCTCCTCTACCCCTCTCTCTTTTTTCTCTCCCATTCAGCTCCCTCTACCCCCTCTTCTCTTCTCTTCCAGCCAATCAGCTCCCTCTACCCCCTCTCTCTGTATCTTTCTTTCTCTCTCTTCCATCTCCCTCTACCCTCTCTCTGTATCTTCCTCTTTCTCTCTTTCCAGCTCCCTCTATCCCTCTCTCTGTATCTTTCTCTTTCTCCTCTTCCAGCTCCCTCTACCCCTCTCTCTGTATCTTTCTCTCCATTCCAGCTCCCTCTATCCCTCTCTCTGTATCTTCCTCTTTCTCTCCCATTCCAGCTCCCTCTACCCCTCTCTCTGTATCTTCCTCTTTCTCTCCCTTCCAATCCCTCTACCCCTCTCTCTGTATCTTTCTCCTTCTCTCCCTTCCAGCTCCCTCTACCCCTCTCTCTGTATCTTTCTCTTTCTCTCTCTTCCAGCTCCCTCTATCCCTCTCTCTGTATCTTTCTCTTTTTCTCTCTCTTCCAGCTCCCTCTACCCCTCTCTCTGTATCTTTCTCTCTCTTCCAGCTCCCTCTATCCCTCTCTCTGTATCTTCCTCTTTTTCTCCCTTCCAGCTCCCTCTACCCCTCTCTCTGTATCTTCCTCTTTCTCTCTCTTCCAGCTCCCTCTACCCCCTCTCTGTTCCTCTCTCCTTTCCAGCTCCCTCTACCCCCCTCTCTCTTTCCTCCCATTCAGCTCCCCCTACCCCTCTCTGTATCGTCTCTTTCTCTCCCAATCAGCTCCCTCTACCCCCTCTCTCTGTATCTTTCTCCTTCTCTCCCTCCAGCTCCCTCTACCCCTCTCTCTGTATTTTCTCTTTCTCTCCCTTCCAGCTCCTCTCTATCCCTCTCTCTGTATCTTTCTCTTTCTCTCTCTTCCAGCTCCCCTCTCTAGCTCCCTCTCTCTGTATCTTTCTTTTCTCTCTTCCAGCTCCCTTTACCCCTCTCTGTATCTTTTCTCTCTTCCAGCTCCCCTACTCTCTCTTTCTCTCATTTCTCTTCCAGCTCCCTCTACCCCTCTGTATCTTTCTCTTTCTCCTTCCAGCTCCTCTACCCCTCTCTCTGTATCCTCATTCTCTCCCATCCAGCTCCCTCTACCCCTCTCTCTGTATTTTTTCTTTCTCTCCTTCCAGCTCCTCTACCCCTCTCTCTTTCTCTCCCTTCCAGCTCCCTCTACCCCTCTCTCTCTCTTTCTCTCCCTTCCAGCTCCCTCTACCCCTCTCTCTGTATCTTTCTCTTTCTCTCTCTTCCAGCTCCCTCTACCCCTCTCTCTGTATCTTTCTCTCTCTTCCAGCTCCCTCTATCCCTCTCTCTGTATCTTTCTCTTTCTCTCCCTTCCAGCTCCCTCTACCCCTCTCTCTGTATCTTTCTCTCTTCCAGCTCCCCTATCCCTCTCTCTGTATCTTCTTCTCTCTCCCTTCCAGCTCCCTCTACCCCTCTCTCTGTACTTCCCTCTCTCTCTGTCCCTCTACCCCTCTCTCTTTTCTCTCCCTTCCAGCTCCCTCTACCCCTCTCTCTTTCTTCCTCCCATTCAGCTCCCTCTACCCCCCTCTCTGTATCTTCTCTTTCTCTCCCAATCAGCTCCTCTACCCTTCTCTCTGTATCTTTCTCCTTCTCTCCCTTCCAGCTCCCTCTACTCCTCTCTCTGTATCTTTTCTCTTTCTCTCTTCCAGCTCCCTCTACCCCTCTCTCTGTATCTTTCTCTTTCTCTCTCTTCCAGCTCCCTCTACCCCTCTCTTTTCTCTCCCATTCAGCTCCCTCTACCCCCTCTCTCTGTATCTTCTCTTTCTCTCCTTCCACTCCCTCTACCCCTCTCTCTGTATCTCTCTCTGTATCTCTCTCTTCCAGGTCCCTCTACCCCTCTCTCTTTCTCCCTCTCTTCAGCTCCCTCTACCCCTCTCTCTGTATCTTTCTCTTTCTCCATTCCAGCTCCCTCTACCCCTCTCTCTGTATCTTTCTCTTTCTCTCCTTCCAGCTCCTCTACCCCTCTCTGTGTATCTTTCTCTTTCTCTCTCTTCCAGCTCCCTCTACCCCTCTCTCTGTATCTTCTTCTCTCTCTTCCAGCTCCCTCTCCCCCTCTCTGTATCTTATCTTTTCTCTCCCATTCAGCTCCCCTCTACTCCCTCTCTCTGTATCTTTCTTTCTCTCCTTCCAGCTCCCTTACTCCCTGTCTCTGTATCTTTCTCTCTCTCCAGCTCCCTCTACCCCTCTCTCTGTATCTTTCTCTTTCTCTCTCCGTTCCAGCTCCCTCTACCCCTCTCTCTGTATCTTTCTTTCTCTCTCTTCCAGCTCCCTCTACCCCTCTCTCTGTATCTTTCTCTCCTTCCAGCTCCCTCTCTCTTTCTCTCCAGCTCCCTCTACCCCTCTGTATCTTTCTCTTTCTCTCTCTTCCAGCTCCCTCTACCCCTCTCTCATTCTCTCCCATCCAGCTCCCTCTACCCCTCTCTCTGTATCTTTCTCTTTTATCTCTCTTCCAGCTCCCTCTACCCCTCTCTCTTTCTCTCCCTTCCAGCTCCCTCTACCCCTCTCTCTGTATCTTTCTCTTTCTCTCTCTTCCAGCTCCCTCTACCCCTCTCTCTGTATCTTTCCTCCTTCTCTCCCTTCCAGCTCCCTCTGCCCCCTCTCTCTGTATCTTTCTCTCCTTCCAGCTCCCTCTATCCCTCTCTGTATCTTTCTTTCTCTCTTCCATCTCCCTCTACCCCTCTCTCTGTATCTTCCTCTTTCTCTCTTCCAGCTCCCTCTACCCCCTCTCTCTGTATCTCTTTTCTCTCTCTTCCAGCTCCCTCTACCCCTCTCTGTATCTTCCTTTTCTCTCTTCCAGCTCCCTCTACCCCTCTCTCTGTATCTTCCTCTTTCTCTCTTCCAGCTCCTCTATCCCTCTCTCTCCGTATCTTTCTCTTTCTCTCTCTCTTCCATCTCCCTCTACCCCCTCTCTGTATCTTCCTCTTTCTCTCTCTTCCAGCTCCCTCTACCCCTCTCTCTGTATCTTCCTCCCTCTCCAGCTCCCTCTACCCCTCTCTCTGTATCTCTCTTTCTCTCCTTCCAGCTCCCTCTATCCCTCTCTCTGTATCTTTCTCTTTCTCTCTCTTCCATCTCCTCTCCCTTCCACCCCCTCTCTGTATCTTCCTCTTTCTCTCTCTTCCAGCTCCCTCTACCCCTCTCTCTGTATCTTTCTCTCCTTCAGCTCCCTCTCTTCCAGCTCTCTTTCTCTCTCTTCCACCCCTCTACCCCTCTCTCTGTATCTTCCTCTTTCTCTCTCTTCCAGCTCCCTCCACCCCTCTCTCTGTATCTTCTCTTTCTCTCTTTCTCTCCAGCTCCCTCTATCCCTCTCTGTTTCTCTCCCTTACCCCTCTTTCTTTCTCTCTTCCAGCTCCCTCTCCCCTCTCTGTATCTTTTTCTCTCTCTTCCAGCTCCCTCTATCCCTCTCTCTGTATCTTTCTCTTCTCTCTCTTCCATCTCCCTCTACCCCTCTCTCTGTATCTTCCTCTCTTTCCAGCTCCCTCTCTTCCAGCTCCCTCTATCCCTCTCTCTGTATCTCTCTTTCTCTTCTTTCCAGCTCCCTCTACCCCTCTCTCTGTATCTTCCTCTTTCTCTCTCTTCCAGCTCCCTCCACCCCCTCTCTGTATCTTCCTCTTTCTCTCTCTTCCAGCTCCCTCTATCCCTCTCTCTGTATCTTTCTCTTTCTCTCTCTTCCAGCTCCCTCTACCCCTCTCTGTATCTTTCTCTCTTTCCAGCTCCCTCTATCCCTCTCTCTGTATCTTTCTTTCTCTCTCTTCCATCTCCCTCTACCCCTCTCTCGGTATCTTTCTCTCTTTCTCTCTCTTCCAGCTCCCTTTACCCCTCTCTCTCTTTCTCTTCCAGCTCCCCCTCTCTCTTTCTCTCTCTTCCAGCTCCTCTACCCCTTTCTCTCTGTTCCATCTCCCTCTTTCTCTTCTCTCCCCATCCCAGCTCCCTCCCCCTCTCTCTGTATTTTTCTTTCTATCTTCCAGCTCCTCTCTACCCCTCTCCCTTCCAGCTCCCTTCCCCTCCCTCTCCTTCCAGCTCCCTCTGCCCCTCTCTCTGTATCTTTCTCTTTCTCTCCCGTCCTCCAGCTCCCTCTACCCCTCTCTCTTTATCTTTCTCTTTCTCTCCCTTCCAGCTCCCTCTATCCCTCTCCCTGCTCTCTTTTCTCCCATTTCCCTCTCCCCTTCAGCTCCTCTAATCCCCCTCTCTCTGTGTCTTTCTCTTTCTCTCCCTTCCAGCTCCCTCGCCCCTCTCTGTGTATCTTTCTCTTTTTCTCTCTTCCAGGTCCCTCTGCCCCCCCTCTCTCTTCCCATTCCAGCTCCCTCTACCCCTCTCTGTATCTTTCTCTTTCTCTCCGTTCCAGCTCCCTCTACCCCTCTCTGTGTTCATCTTTCTCTCTTTCTCTCTCTTCCAGCTCCCTCTACCCCCTCTCTCTGTATCTTTCTCTTTCTCTCTCTTCCAGCTCCCTCTACCCCCTCTCTCTGTGTCTATCTTTCTCTCCCATTCAGCTCCCTCTACCCCTCTCTCTGTATCTTTCTCTTTCTCTCCCATTCCAGCTCCCTCTACCCCTCTCTCTGTATCTTATCTTTCTCTCTCTTCCAGCTCCTCTACCCCTCTCTCTGTATCTTTCTCTTTTTCTCTCCGTTCCAGCTCCCTCTACCCCCTCTCTCTGTATCTTTCTCTTTCTTTCTCTCTCTTCAGCTCCCTTTACCCCTCTCTCTGTATCTTTCTCTCTCTTCCAGCTCCCCCTTTCTTTCTCTCTTCCTCCCTCCTACCCTCTCTCTCATTCTCTCCATCCAGCTCCTCTACCCCACCCTCTCTCTCTCTTTATCTCTCCCTTCCAGCTCCTCTACCCCTCTCTCTTTCTCTCCCCTTCAGCTCCCTCCCACCCCCTCTCTCTGTATCTTCTCATTCTCTCCCAATCTCCTCTACCCCTCTCTGTATCTTTCTCCTTCTCTCCCTTCCAGCTCCCTCTACCCCCTCTCTCTTTCTCTCTCTTCCAGCTCCCTCTCCCCTCTCCCCACATCTTTCTCTTTCTCTCTCTTCCAGCTCCCCTCTACCCCCTCTCTCTGTATCTTCCTCTTTCTCTCTCTTCCAGCTCCCTCTACCCCTTCTCTGTATCTCTCTTTCTCTCTCTTCCAGCTCCTCTACCCCCTCTCTCTGTATCTTTCTCTTTCTCTCTCTTCCAGCTCCCTCTTCCCCTCTCTCTATGTCTTTTTCTCTTTCTCTCTCTTTCTCTCCCCCTCTCTCATCTTTCTCTTTCCCTCTCTCTCTGTATCCTCTGTATCTTTCTCTCTCTTCCAGCTCCCTCTACCCCTCTCTCTGTATCTCT
>NW_027014299.1:0-13820 GCF_036934945.1 Oncorhynchus masou masou | reverse complement strand
TATCTCTTTTACATTTAAATACTATGGATATCTACTTTACATTTAAATACTATGGACATCTCTTTTACATTGTAATACTATGGATATCTCTTTTACATTATAGTACTATGGATATCTCTTTACATTGAAATACTATGGACATCTCTTTTACATTGTAAAACTATGGATATCTCTTTTACATTTAAATACTATGGATATCTCTTTTACATTATAGTACTATGGATATCTCTTTACATTGAAATACTATGGACATCTCTTTTACATTGTAAAACTATGGATATCTCTTTTACATTTAAATACTATGGATATCTCTTTTACATTGTAATACTATGGATATCTACTTTACATTTAAATACTGTGGATATCTCTTTTACATTTTAATACTATGGATATCTACTTTACATTTAAATACTATGGATATCTCTTTTACATTGTAATACTATGGATATCTACTTTACATTTAAATACTGTGGATATCTCTTTTACATTGTAATACTATGGATATCTATTTTACGACATTCACCTTCACATCATACCCCCACACCCTTCACCTTCACCCTTCACCTTCATCATATCCCCACACCCTTCACCTTCATCATACCCTTCACCTCAGTGAAAAGTAAGTTAATCACATATCACCTTGCTGTAAGCAGCTAGAAATGCACCATAGTAAACCTCACCAGCCTCTACACTTACAAATAATTTGTAGGGATCCAAAAACCTGGTAACTTTCTGCGAAAGATTCCCTCCTAATTCTGGATATCTTCCAACCTGGATTTCTTGAAAACCGGCACAACTTTTTTTAAATTACAGTAATTTTGCAACCCAAGCACAAGTTTTCTAACTTCTCCCTGATTCACAGAGGTTTTGCAATGAACATTACTTTTTTCTTTCATTGATGTACAGCAGACCATCTGACTATTAGACAGCTGATTGTTTGTTTGAGTCTTTCATATATCTCAATCTTTGTAAGCATCATGTAATTGTTCGTGTCTGAAGCCCAATATGGCTGCCTGCACATCCATGTGTGGCTTTGTGCCTCCATCTTCTGTTCTGTCCCCAGCCACACACACACAGCAGGGGGTTCCCAATTACCACCACCACTGATTAAAACACACTCATGGACAGAAATAATTGGCTTCCAGTGAGGAGAACTGGTAATTTAAGCTAGCTAGCTATAGTGATATGAAAGATAATTGTTAAGTTAAAACCAAGAACACTCCTGGTTTCCTTCATCTCTCCATCTCTCCATCCCTCCATCTCTCCATCCCTCCATCCCTCCATCTCTCCATCCCTCCACCTTTCCATCCCTCCATCTCTCCATCTCTCCATCCCTCCACCTTTCCATCCCTCCATCTCTCCATCTCTCCATCCCTCCATCTCTCCATCTCTCCATCCCTCCATCCCTTCATCTCTCCATCTCTCCATCCCTCCATCTCATCCCTCCACCTTTCCATCCCTCCATCTCTCCCATCTCTCCATCCCTCCACCTTTCCATCCATCTCTCCATCTCCCATCCATCTCTCCATCCCATCCCTCCATCTCCCTCCACCTCCATCCCTCCATCTCTCCATCCCTCCACCTTTCCATCCCTCCATCTCTCCATCTCTCCATCCCTCCATCTCTCCATCCCTCCCCCTCTCCGTCCCTCCATCTCTCCATCCCTCCTTCTCTCCATCTCTCCATCCTTCCTTCTCTCCATCTCTCCATCCCTCTTTCTCTCCATCTCTCCATCCCTCCACCTCTCCATCTCTCCATCTCTCCATCCCTCCACCTTTCCATCCCTCCATCTCTCCATCTCTCCATCCCTCCACCTTTCCATCCCTCCATCTCTCCATCTCTCCATCCCTCCATCTCTCCATCTCTCCATCCCTCCATCTCTCCATCTCTCCATCCCTCCATCTCTCCATCCCTCCATCTCTCCATCACATCTATCCCTCCATCTCTCCATCCCTCCATCTCTCCATCCCTCCATCTCTCCACCTCTCCATCTCTCCATCCCTCCATCTCTCCACCTCTCCATCCCTCCATCCCTCCATCTCTCCATCTCTCCATCCCTCCATCTCTCCATCTCTCCATCCCTCCATCTCTCCATCTCTCCATCCCTCCATCTCTCCATCCCTCCATCTCTCCATCACATCTATCCCTCCATCTCTCCATCCCTCCATCTCTCCATCCCTCCATCTCTCCAGTCAACATTTCATTATTCTAGCAATGGAAACAGATGGAATGAGCTCGGAGTTAACGATTGTTGTTACACTGCTAACTCTACCTGTTGTTGCCACCACAATCTTGGTCTTATGAGATAAGATAATGGGGGGAAGGAAGAGAGAATACATTTGAACATAACTACAGAGATTTCTTCTTCTCATTGAACCCAATTCACTGTGTTTAACTTATCGTCTCAACAGCTGTTTACAAGATACACACACATTCCCTCTATATCTCAGTTTTTTCTCTACTTGTTGTTGTTGTTGTTGTCCCCCTGTCTCTGTACAGTAACACAGGTCTGATAAAGTTGATTGGTCAGGGCTGGGTGAGGAAGACGGGAGGAAAGGGGGAAGCAGAGGGAGACTCGAGGAGGCAGAGGGAGAGATGGGGGAGGCTTCAGGACTGATGACATTTGTCCATGAGTTTTGTAGAGGGACTCCCTGCTGTGTTCACACTAACCTCAAAGTGAGTTTGTTCAGTCAGAGAAGGCTGCTAGCAGCAGCTCCAACTGAACACTCAGTGCACCCAACCCCCATACTGCCTCCTCATATGAACTGATGCTAACTTTAACGTGTACACACTTGGAAACACACACATGCACACGTACACGCAAACACACACACACACACACACACACACACACACACACACACACACACACACACACACACACACACACACACACACACACACACACACACACACACACACACACACACACACACACACACACACAGCAAAGTGTTATATTCTAGCTACAGAACGATATTAGCGAACGAGGATAACAACAAATATTTTGGCACTTAAGAGAACGACGAGATGTATATGCTTACAGGAAGTGAAGGAAAATTCTAATTCAAATTGAAACCCAGACAGACTTTAATGCCTCAAGCCAATCAGCTACTTTCATACAGTCCTCTAAGAGAATTAGATGATATCTACACAAAGTGACTTTGTAGTGGCAGGGGAGAGAATATCAGCAGGGCTCAGTGCCTGGACCCCTGCTGTTTTTAATCAATAACATTAGAATGCCTGGAACTGGTCACTCACAACTGTAATCTGCTTTCATTCTGCATGCTACCTTGGGATTAGAGGCCGTTAGCACCCCCCCCCCACACACACCCCTTCTCAAACAAACATACAACCCCACTGCACAGTAACACACATACCCAAGTGCACACTCACACGTACATACACACTCATACATACAGTACAGTGTTGTGTGTTGGATAGCGTAGTTGTGCACCGCCACACATGAAGGGAGAAGGGTAGTAATTAATGCAGGCCCTCTGGGAGCTCTGTTGGCTAGATTCAGAATAGGAGAGTTAGTTTGTAGCCTACTGTATCGATTCACCATTCTGCCTCATGCCCCAGAAACAAAATGGAGGTAAGAAAGAGTAAAAGTAGAACAGGAAGAGAAAATGAAGAAGAGAAAGAGAGGGAGACAGCTAGGAAGAGAGGGAGACCATTAGAAAGAGAGCGAGACAGGAAAAGAGGGAGACAATTAGAAAGAGAGCGAGACAGGAAGAGAGGGAGACCATTAGGAAGAGAGCGAGACATGAAGAGAGGGAGACCATTAGAAAGAGAGCGAGACAGGAAGAGAGGGAGACAATTAGAAAGAGAGCGAGACAGGAAGAGAGGGAGACCATTAGAAAGAGAGCGAGACAGGAAGAGAGGGAGACCATTAGGAAGAGAGCGAGACAGGAAGAGAGGGAGACATGAAGAGAGGGAGACCATTAGAAAGAGAGCGAGACAGGAAGAGAGGAGACAATTAGAAAGAGAGCGAGACAGGAAGAGGGGAGACCATTAGAAAGAGCGAGACAGGAAGAGGGAGACCATTAGGAAGAGAGACAGGAAGAGAGGAGACCATTAGAAAGAAGACAGGAAGAGGGAGACCATTAGGAAGAGAGCGAGACAGGAAGAGAGGGAGACCATTAGAAGAGAGCGAGACAGGAAGAGAGGGAGACCATTAGGAAGAGAGCGAGACAGGAAGAGAGGGAGACCATTAGAAAGAGAGCGAGACAGGAAGAGAGGGAGACCATTAGGAAGAGAGCGAGACAGGAAGAGAGGAGACCATTAGAAAGAGAGCGAGACAGGAAGAGAGGGAGACCATTAGGAAGAGAGCGAGACAGGAAGAGAGGGAGACCATTAGAAAGAGAGCGAGACAGGAAGAGAGGGAGACCATTAGGAAGAGAGCGAGACAGGAAGAGAGGGAGACCATTAGGAAGAGAGCGAGGCAGGAAGAGAGGGAGAACATTAGGAAGAGAGCGAGACAGGAAGAGAGGGAGACCATTAGGAAGAGAGCGAGACAGGAAGAGAGGGAGACCATTAGGAAGAGAGCGAGACAGGAAGAGGGAGACCATTAGGAAGAGAGCGAGACAGGAAGAGAGGGAGACCATTAGGAAGAGAGCGAGACAGGAAGAGAGGGAGACAATTAGGAAGAGAGCGAGATAGGAAGAGAGGGAGACCATTAGGAAGAGAGCGAGACAGGAAGAGAGGGAGACAATTAGGAAGAGAGCGAGACAGGAAGAGAGGGAGACCATTAGGAAGAGAGCGAGATAGGAAGAGAGGGAGACCATTAGGAAGAGAGCGAGACAGGAAGAGAGGGAGACCATTAGAAAGAGAGCGAGACAAGAAGAGAGGGAGACCATTAGGAAGAGAGCGAGACAGGAAGAGAGGGAGACCATTAGGAAGAGAGCGAGACAGGAAGAGAGGAGACCATTAGGAAGAGAGCGAGACATGAAGAGAGGGAGACCATTAGGAAGAGAGCGAGACATGAAGAGAGGGAGACCATTAGGAAGAGAGCGAGACAAGAAGAGAGGGAGACCATTAGGAAGAGAGCGAGACAAGAAGAGAGGGAGACCATTAGGAAGAGAGTGAGACAAGAAGAGAGGGAGAACATTAGGAAGAGAGCGAGACAAGAAGAGAGGGAGACCATTAGGAAGAGAGCGAGACAGGAAGAGAGGGAGACCATTAGGAAGAGAGCGAGACAGGAAGAGAGGGAGACCATTAGGAAGAGAGCGAGACAGGAAGAGAGGGAGACCATTAGAAAGAGAGCGAGACAAGAAGAGAGGGAGACCATTAGGAAGAGAGCGAGACAGGAAGAGAGGGAGAACATTAGGAAGAGAGCGAGACATGAAGAGAGGGAGACCATTAGAAAGAGAGCGAGACAAGAAGAGAGGGAGACCATTAGGAAGAGAGCGAGACAGGAAGAGAGGGAGACCATTAGGAAGAGAGCGAGACAGGAAGAGAGGGAGACCATTAGGAAGAGAGCGAGACAGGAAGAGAGGGAGACCATTAGGAAGAGAGCGAGACAGGAAGAGAGGGAGAACATTAGGAAGAGAGCGAGACAGGAAGAGAGGGAGACCATTAGGAAGAGAGCGAGACATGAAGAGAGGGAGACCATTAGAAAGAGAGCGAGACAAGAAGAGAGGGAGACCATTAGGAAGAGAGCGAGACAGGAAGAGAGGGAGACCATTAGGAAGAGAGCGAGACAGGAAGAGAGGGAGACCATTAGGAAGAGAGCGAGACAGGAAGAGGGAGACCATTAGGAAGAGAGCGAGACATGAAGAGAGGGAGAACATTAGGAAGAGAGCGAGACAAGAAGAGAGGAGACCATTAGGAAGAGAGCGAGACAAGAAGAGAGGGAGACCATTAGGAAGAGAGCGAGACAAGAAGAGAGGGAGACCATTAGGAAGAGAGCGAGACAAGAAGAGAGGGAGACCATTAGGAAGAGAGCGAGACAAGAAGAGAGGAGACCATTAGGAAGAGAGCGAGACAGGAAGAGAGGGAGACCATTAGGAAGAGAGCGAGACAGGAAGAGAGGGAGACCATTAGGAAGAGAGCGAGACAGGAAGAGAGGGAGACCATTAGGAAGAGAGCGAGACATGAAGAGAGGGAGAACATTAGAAACAGAGCGAGACAAGAAGAGAGGGAGACCATTAGGAAGAGAGCGAGACAGGAAGAGAGGAGACCATTAGGAAGAGAGCGAGACAGGAAGAGGGAGACCATTAGGAAGAGAGCGAGACATGAAGAGAGGGAGACCATTAGGAAGAGAGCGAGACAGGAAGAGAGGGAGACCATTAGGAAGAGAGCGAGACAGGAAGAGAGGGAGACCATTAGAAAGAGAGCGAGACAGGAAGAGAGGGAGACCATTAGGAAGAGAGCGAGACAGGAAGAGAGGGAGACCATTAGGAAGAGAGCGAGACAGGAAGAGAGGGAGACCATTAGGAAGAGAGAGAGACAGGAAGAGAGGGAGACCATTAGGAAGAGAGCGAGACATGAAGAGAGGGAGACCATTAGGAAGAGAGCGAGACAAGAAGATCATTAGGAAGAGAGCGAGACATGAAGAGAGGGAGACCATTAGGAAGAGAGCGAGACAAGAAGATCATTAGGAAGAGAGCGAGACAGGAAGAGAGGGAGACCATTAGAAAGAGAGCGAGATAGGAAGAGAGGGAGACCATTAGAAAGAGAGCGAGATAGGAAGAGAGGGAGACCATTAGAAAGAGAGCGAGACAGGAAGAGAGGGAGAACATTAGAAAGAGAGCGAGACAGGAAGAGAGGGAGAACATTAGGAAGAGAGCGAGACAGGAAGAGAGGGAGACCATTAGGAAGAGAGCGAGACAAGAAGAGAGGGAGACCATTAGAAAGAGAGCGAGACAGGAAGAGAGGGAGACCATTAGGAAGAGAGCGAGACATGAAGAGAGGGAGAACATTAGGAAGAGAGAGAGAACATTAGGAAGAGAGTGAGACAGGAAGAGAGGGAGACCATTAGGAAGAGAGCGAGACAGGAAGAGAGGGAGACCATTAGAAAGAGAGCGAGACAAGAAGAGAGGGAGACCATTAGGAAGAGAGCGAGACAGGAAGAGAGGGAGACCATTAGGAAGAGAGCGAGACAGGAAGAGAGGGAGAACATTAGGAAGAGAGCGAGACAGGAAGAGAGGGAGACCATTAGGAAGAGAGAGAGACAGGAAGAGAGGGAGAACATTAGGAAGAGAGCGAGACAGGAAGAGAGGGAGAACATTAGAAAGAGAGCGAGACAAGAAGAGAGGGAGAACATTAGAAAGAGAGCGAGACAAGAAGAGAGGGAGACCATTAGGAAGAGAGCGAGACAGGAAGAGAGGGAGAACATTAGGAAGAGAGCGAGACATGAAGACCATTAGGAAGAGAGAGACAGGAAGAGGGGAGACCATTAGGAAGAGAGCGAGACAGGAAGAGAGGGAGACCATTAGGAAGAGAGCGAGACATGAAGAGAGGGAGACCATTAGAAAGAGAGCGAGACATGAAGAGAGGAGACCATTAGAAGAGAGGAGACAAGAAGAGAGGGAGACCATTAGGAAGAGAGCGAGACAGGAAGAGAGGGAGACCATTAGAAAGAGAGCGAGACAAGAAGAGAGGGAGACCATTAGGAAGAGAGCGAGACAGGAAGAGAGGGAGACCATTAGAAAGAGGAGACAAGAAGAGAGGAGACCATTAGGAAGAGAGCGAGACAAGAAGAGAGGGAGAACATTAGGAAGAGAGAGACAAGAAGACATTAGAAGAGAGGAGACAAGAAGAGAGGAGACCATTAGGAAGAGAGCGAGACATGAAGAGAGGGAGACCATTAGGAAGAGAGCGAGACATGAAGAGAGGGAGACCATTAGGAAGAGAGCGAGACATGAAGAGAGGGAGACCATTAGGAAGAGAGCGAGACAGGAAGAGAGGGAGAACATTAGGAAGAGAGCGAGACAGACAAGAAGAGACAAGAAGAGAGGAGACCATTAGGAAGAGAAGCGAGACATGAAGAGAGGGAGAACATTAGGAAGAGAGCGAGACATGAAGAGGGGAGAACATTAGGAAGAGAGCGAGACAGGAAGAGAGGGAGACCATTAGGAAGAGAGCGAGACAAGAAGAGAGGGAGACCATTAGGAAGAGAGCGAGACATGAAGAGAGGGAGACCATTAGGAAGAGAGGAGACATGAAGAGAGGGAGAACATTAGGAAGAGAGCGAGACAGGAAGAGAGGGAGACCATTAGGAAGAGAGCGAGACAGGAAGAGAGGGAGACCATTAGAAAGAGAGCCATTAAGGAAAGAGAGCGAGACATGAAGAGAGGGAGAACATTAGGAAGAGAGCGAGACAAGAAGAGAGGGAGACCATTAGGAAGAGAGAGACAAGAAGAGAGGAGACCATTAGGAAGAGAGAGACAAGAAGAGAGGAGAACATTAGGAAGAGAGCGAGACATGAAGAGAGGGAGACCATTAGGAAGAGAGCGAGACAGGAAGAGAGGGAGAAACATTAGAAAGAGAGCGAGACATGAAGAGAGGGAGAACATTAGGAAGAGAGCGAGACAGGAAGAGAGGGAGAACATTAGGAAGAGAGCGAGACATGAAGAGAGGGAGATCATTAGGAAGAGAGCGAGACATGAAGAGAGGGAGACCATTAGGAAGAGAGCGAGACAGGAAGAGAGGGAGAACATTAGGAAGAGAGCGAGACATGAAGAGAGGGAGAACATTAGGAAGAGAGCGAGACAGGAAGAGAGGGAGACCATTAGGAAGAGAGCGAGACATGAAGAGAGGGAGAACATTAGGAAGAGAGCGAGACAGGAAGAGAGGGAGACCATTAGAAAGAGAGCGAGACAAGAAGAGAGGGAGACCATTAGGAAGAGAGCGAGACAAGAAGAGAGGGAGACCATTAGGAAGAGAGTGAGACAAGAAGAGAGGGAGAACATTAGGAAGAGAGCGAGACATGAAGAGAGGGAGACCATTAGGAAGAGAGCGAGACAGGAAGAGAGGGAGAACATTAGAAAGAGAGCGAGACATGAAGAGAGGGAGAACATTAGGAAGAGAGCGAGACAGGAAGAGAGGGAGAACATTAGGAAGAGAGCGAGACATGAAGAGAGGGAGATCATTAGGAAGAGAGCGAGACATGAAGAGAGGGAGACCATTAGGAAGAGAGCGAGACAGGAAGAGAGGGAGAACATTAGGAAGAGAGCGAGACATGAAGAGAGGGAGACCATTAGGAAGAGAGCGAGACAGGAAGAGAGGGAGACCATTAGGAAGAGAGCGAGACAGGAAGAGAGGGAGACCATTAGGAAGAGAGTTGCGAGACATGAAGAGAGGGAGACCATTAGGAAGAGAGCGAGACAGGAAGAGAGGAGAACATTAGAAAGAGAGCGAGACAGGAAGAGAGGAGACCATTAGAAAGAGAGCGAGATAGGAAGAGAGGGAGACCATTTGAAAGAGAGCGAGATAGGAAGAGAGGGAGACCATTAGAAAGAGAGCGAGACAAGAAGAGAGGGAGACCATTAGAAAGAGAGCGAGATAGGAAGAGAGGGAGACCATTAGAAAGAGAGCGAGATAGGAAGAGAGGGAGACCATTAGGAAGAGAGCGAGACAGGAAGAGAGGGAGACCATTAGGAAGAGAGCGAGACAGGAAGAGAGGGAGACCATTAGGAAGAGAGCGAGACATGAAGAGAGGGAGACCATTAGGAAGAGAGCGAGACAGGAAGAGAGGGAGAACATTAGAAAGAGAGCGAGACAGGAAGAGAGGGAGACCATTAGAAAGAGAGCGAGATAGGAAGAGAGGGAGACCATTTGAAAGAGAGCGAGATAGGAAGAGAGGGAGACCATTAGAAAGAGAGCGAGACAAGAAGAGAGGGAGACCATTAGAAAGAGAGCGAGATAGGAAGAGAGGGAGACCATTAGAAAGAGAGCGAGATAGGAAGAGAGGGAGACCATTAGAAAGAGAGCGAGACAGGAAGAGAGGGAGAACATTAGAAAGAGAGCGAGACAGGAAGAGAGGGAGACCATTAGAAAGAGAGCGAGACAGGAAGAGAGGGAGACCATTAGAAAGAGAGCGAGATAGGAAGAGAGGGAGACCATTAGAAAGAGAGCGAGACAAGAAGAGAGGGAGACCATTAGAAAGAGAGCGAGACATGAAGAGAGGGAGACCATTAGGAAGAGAGCGAGACAGGAAGAGAGGGAGAACATTAGGAAGAGAGCGAGACAGGAAGAGAGGGAGACCATTAGGAAGAGAGCGAGACATGAAGAGAGGGAGAACATTAGGAAGAGAGAGAGACAGGAAGAGAGGGAGACCATTAGGAAGAGAGCGAGACAAGAAGAGAGGGAGAACATTAGGAAGAGAGTGAGACAGGAAGAGAGGGAGACCATTAGGAAGAGAGCGAGACAGGAAGAGAGGGAGACCATTAGGAAGAGAGCGAGACATGAAGAGAGGGAGAACATTAGGAAGAGAGAGACAGGAAGAGAGGGAGACCATTAGGAAGAGAGCGAGACAGGAAGAGAGGGAGACCATTAGGAAGAGAGCGAGACAAGAAGAGAGGGAGACCATTAGAAAGAGAGCGAGACAAGAAGAGAGGAGACCATTAGGAAGAGAGCGAGACAGGAAGAGAGGGAGAACATTAGGAAGAGAGAGAGAGACATTAGAAGAGAGTGAGACAGGAAGAGAGGAGAACATTAGGAAGAGAGCGAGACAGGAAGAGAGGAGACCATTAGAAAGAGAGCGAGACAGGAAGAGAGGAGACCATTAGGAAGAGAGCGAGACAAGAAGAGGAGACCATTAGGAAGAGAGCGAGACAGGAAGAGAGGGAGAACATTAGGAAGAGAGCGAGACAGGAAGAGAGGGAGAACATTAGGGAAGAGAGCGAGACAGGAAGAGAGGGAGACCATTAGGAAGAGAGAGAGACAGGAAGAGGGGAGAACATTAGGAAGAGAGCGAGACAGAAAGAGGGAGAACATTAGAAGAGAGCGAGACAAGAAGAGAGGGAGAACATTAGAAGAGAGAGAACGAGACAAGAAGAGAGGGAGACCATTAGGAAGAGAGAGAGACAGGAAGAGAGGGAGAACATTAGGAAGAGAGCGAGACATGAAGAGAGGGAGACCATTAGAAAGAGAGCGAGACAGGAAGAGAGGGAGACCATTAGGAAGAGAGACATGAAGAGACATTAGGAAGAGAGGAGACAGAAGAGAGAGACCATTAGGAAGAGAGCGAGACAGGAAGAGAGGGAGACATTAGGAAGAGAGCGAGACATGAAGAGAGGGAGACCATTAGGAAGAGAGCGAGACAAGAAGAGAGGGAGACCATTAGGAAGAGAGCGAGACAAGAAGAGAGGGAGACCATTAGGAAGAGAGCGAGACAGGAAGAGAGGGAGACCATTAGAAAGAGAGCGAGACAAGAAGAGAGGGAGACCATTAGGAAGAGAGCGAGACAGGAAGAGAGGGAGACCATTAGAAAGAGAGCGAGACAAGAAGAGAGGGAGACCATTCGGAAGAGAGTGAGACAGGAAGAGAGGGAGAACATTAGGAAGAGAGCGAGACAAGAAGATCATTAGGAAGAGAGCGAGACATGAAGAGAGGGAGACCATTAGGAAGAGAGCGAGACATGAAGAGAGGGAGACCATTAGGAAGAGAGCGAGACATGAAGAGAGGGAGACCATTAGGAAGAGAGCGAGACATGAAGAGAGGGAGACCATTAGGAAGAGAGCGAGACATGAAGAGAGGGAGAACATTAGGAAGAGAGCGAGACAGGAAGAGAGGGAGACCATTAGAAAGAGAGCGAGACAAGAAGAGAGGGAGACCATTAGGAAGAGAGCGAGACATGAAGAGAGGGAGAACATTAGGAAGAGAGCGAGACATGAAGAGAGGGAGACCATTAGGAAGAGAGCGAGACAGGAAGAGAGGGAGACCATTAGAAAGAGAGCGAGACAAGAAGAGAGGGAGACCATTAGGAAGAGAGCGAGACATGAAGAGAGGGAGACCATTAGGAAGAGAGCGAGACATGAAGAGAGGGAGAACATTAGGAAGAGAGCGAGACAGGAAGAGAGGGAGACCATTAGGAAGAGAGCGAGACAGGAAGAGAGGGAGACCATTAGAAAGAGAGCGAGACAAGAAGAGAGGGAGACCATTAGGAAGAGAGCGAGACATGAAGAGAGGGAGAACATTAGAAAGAGAGCGAGACAAGAAGAGAGGGAGACCATTAGGAAGAGAGCGAGACATGAAGAGAGGTAGAACATTAGGAAGAGAGCGAGACAGGAAGAGAGGGAGACCATTAGAAAGAGAGCGAGACAAGAAGAGAGGGAGACCATTAGGAAGAGAGCGAGACAAGAAGAGAGGGAGACCATTAGGAAGAGAGTGAGACAAGAAGAGAGGGAGAACATTAGGAAGAGAGCGAGACATGAAGAGAGGGAGACCATTAGGAAGAGAGCGAGACAGGAAGAGAGGGAGAACATTAGAAAGAGAGCGAGACATGAAGAGAGGGAGAACATTAGGAAGAGAGCGAGACAGGAAGAGGGGAGACCATTAGGAAGAGAGACATGAAGAGAGGGAGACCATTAGGAAGAGAGCGAGACATGAAGAGAGGAGACCATTAGGAAGAGACAGGAAGAGAGGGAGAACATTAGGAAGAGAGCGAGACATGAAGAGAGGGAGACCATTAGGAAGAGAGCGAGACAGGAAGAGAGGGAGACCATTAGGAAGAGAGCGAGACAGGAAGAGAGGGAGACCATTAGGAAGAGAGCGAGACAGGAAGAGAGGGAGACCATTAGGAAGAGAGCGAGACAGGAAGACATTAGGAAAGAAGAGACAGGAAGAGAGAGGGAGACCATTAGGAAGAGAGCGAGACAGGAAGAGAGGGAGACCATTAGAAAGAGAGCGAGACAAGAAGAGAGGGAGACCATTAGGAAGAAGACGAGATAGGAAGAGAGGGAGACCATTAGAAAGAGGAGCGAGATAGGAAGAGAGGGAGACCATTAGAAGAGACAAGAAGAGACCATTAGGAAGGAAGAGAGGGAGAACATTAGAAAGAGATGAGACAGGAAGAGAGGGAGACCATTAGAAAGAGAGCGAGACAGGAAGAGAGGGAGACCATTAGAAAGAGAGCGAGATAGGAAGAGAGGAGACCATTAGAAAGAGAGCGAGACAAGAAGAGAGGGAGACCATTAGGAAGAGAGCGAGACATGAAGAGAGGAGACCATTAGGAAGAGAGCGAGACAGGAAGAGGGAGAACATTAGGAAGAGAAGAGAGACAGGAAGAGAGGAGACCATTAGGAAGAGAGCGAGACATGAAGAGAGGGAGAACATTAGGAAGAGAGAGACAGGAAGAGAGGAGACCATTAGGAAGAGAGCGAGACAAGAAGAGAGGGAGAACATTAGGAAGAGAGTGAGACAGGAAGAGAGGAGACCATTAGGAAGAGAGCGAGACAGGAAGAGAGGAGACCATTAGGAAGAGAGCGAGACATGAAGAGAGGGAGAACATTAGGAAGAGAGAGAGACAGGAAGAGAGGAGACCATTAGGAAGAGAGCGAGACAGGAAGAGGGAGACCATTAGGAAGAGCGAGACAAGAAGAGGGGAGACCATTAGAAAGAGAGCGAGACAGGGAAGAGAGGGAGACCATTAGGAAGAGAGCGAGACATGAAGAGAGGAGAACATTAGGAAGAGAGAGAACATTAGGAAGAGAGTGAGACAGGAAGAGAGGAGACCATTAGGAAGAGAGCGAGACAGGAAGAGAGGAGACCATTAGAAAGAGAGCGAGACAAGAAGAGAGGAGACCATTAGGAAGAGAGCGAGACAAGAAGAGAGGGAGACCATTAGGAGAGAGCGAGACAGGAAGAGAGGG
>NW_027014298.1:0-13820 GCF_036934945.1 Oncorhynchus masou masou | reverse complement strand
GGTCCCTACAGATACAACAGCACCCTACAGATACAACAGCACCCTACAGATACAACAGCACCCTACAGATACAACAGCACCCTACAGATACAACAGCTCCCTACAGATACAACAGCTCCCTACAGATACAACAGGTCCCTACAGATACAACAGGTCCCTACAGATACAACAGGTCCCTACAGATACAACAGCACCCTACAGATACAACAGGTCCCTACAGATACAACAGCTCCCTACAGATACAACAGGTCCCTACAGATACAACAGTTCCCTACAGATACAACAGCACCCTACAGATACAACAGGTCCCTACAGATACAACAGCTCCCTACAGATACAACAGTTCCCTACAGATACAACAGCTCCCTTCAGATACAACAGCACCATACAGATACAACAGGTCCCTACAGATACAACAGGTATCTTTGGATACAACAGCTCCCTACAGATACAACAGCTCCCTACAGATACAACAGCTCCCTACAGATACAACAGCTCCCTACAGATACAACAGCTCCCTACAGATACAACAGCTCTCTACAGATACAACAGCTGGGTCATTGTACTGTAAGATACCATCACCGTTATGAGTTAGCAGAGGTTTGTCTGGGACTTACAGGCATCTCCCTAATTACATAGTATCCATGTTTAGGTAAATGGAAAATGTGTCTAAGAGGAATGCCATTCTGAGATTACAACACACAACATGAAGTGCAGACGGAGCCCCGTCAGAGCATTAAAACCAGTTTAGTTAGGGAACACAACACAGTCCTGAATTATTCACCTTCTCCCTGTCTTACTCACACACACTAACACATGCCTCAACACGGCTGATGGGAGGATTGACTTAGCCATGCCAAATTCCTGCATTTCGGTATGGAACTAAACACACATATATTGGCACATGTGGCACACACACACACCTGACAGTGTGGACACATGTGGCACACACACACACACCTGACAGTGTGGACACACGTGGCACACACACACACCTGACAGTGTGGACACGTGGCACACACACACACCTGACAGTGTGGACACATGTGGCACACACACACACCTGACAGTGTGGACACACGTGGCACACACACCCTGACAGTGTGGACACACGTGGCACACACACACACCTGACAGTGTGGACACATGTGGCACACACACACACACCTGACAGTGTGGACACACGTGGCACACACACACACCTGACAGTGTGGACACATGTGGACACACACACACACCTGACAGTGTGGACACACGTGGCACACACACACCTGACAGTGTGGACACATGTGGCACACACACACACCTGACAGTGTGGACACATGGCACACACACACACCTGACAGTGTGGACACACGGCACACACACACACCTGACAGTGTGGACACACGGCACACACACACCTGATGTGGACACACGGCACATTGACCACCTGACAGTGTGACATGTGGCACACACACCTGACAGTGTGGACACACGTGGCACACACACCCTGACAGTGTGGACACATGTGGCACACACACACACACACACCTGACAGTGTGGACACATGTGGCACACACACACACCCTGACAGTGGACACACGTGGACACACGTGTGGACATGTGGCACACACACACACCTGACAGTGGACACATGTGGCACACACACACACACCGACAGTGTGGACACGTGCACACACACACACACCTGACAGTGTGGACACATGTGGCACACACACACCACTCCGACAGTGTGGACACATGTGGCACACACACACCTGACAGTGTGGACACACGTGGCACACACACACACCTGACAGTGTGGACACGCGTGGCACACACACACACCTGACAGTGTGGACACATGTGGCACACACACACACCTGACAGTGTGGACACATGTGGCACACACACACACCTGACAGTGTGGACACACGTGCACACACACACACACACCTGACAGTGTGGACACACGTGGCACACACACCCACCACACCCGACAGTGTGGACACATGTGGCACACACACACCTGACAGTGTGGACACACACACACCTGACAGTGGCACACACACACACACACCTGACAGTGTGACACATGTGGCACACACACACACACACCACACACAATGACAGTGTGGACACACGTGACACACACACACACACCTGACAGTGTGGACACATGTGGCACACACACACACTTGACAGTGTGGACACATGTGGCACACACACACACACCTGACAGTGTGGACACACGTGGCACACACACACTTGACAGTGTGGACACATGTGGCACACACACACCTGACAGTGTGACACATCGACACATGTGACACACACACACACACCTGACAGTGTGGACATGTGGCACACACACACACCTGACAGTGTGGACACACGTGGCACACACACACACTCCGACAGTGTGGACACACGTGGCATTCACACCTGACAGTGTGGACACACGTGTGACACACACACACACACCTGACAGTGTGGACACACGTGGCACACACACACACCTGACAGTGTGGGCACACACGTGGCACACACACACACCTGACAGTGTGGACACACGTGGCACACACGTGCACACACCTGACAGTGTGGACACATGTGGCACACACACACACCTGACAGTGTGGACACATGTGGCACACACACACACCTGACAGTGTGGACACACACACACACCTGACAGTGGCACACACACACACACCCACAGTGTGGACACACACGTGGCACACACACACCTGATAGCACATGTGGCACATACCACCTGACAGTGTGGACACATGTGGCACACACACACACCTGACAGTGTGGACACACGTGGCACACACACACCTGACAGTGTGGACACATGTGGCACACACACACACACCTGACAGTGTGACACACGTGGCACACACACACACACACCTGACAGTGTGGACACACGTGGCACACACACACACACACCACACACACACCTGACAGTGTGGACACATGTGCACACACACACACACCTGACAGTGTGGACACACGTGGCACACACACACACCTGACAGTGGACACATGTGGCACACACACACACACACACACCTGACAGTGTGGACACATGTGGCACACACCCACACCTGACAGTGTGGACACACGTGGCACACACACACACCTGACAGTGTGGTGGTACACACAGTGGCACACACACACACCTGACAGTGTGGACACACACACACACCCGACAGTGTGGACACACACACACCTGACAGTGTGGACACACGTGACACACACACACACACCTGACAGTGTGGAATGTAAGAGCAGCGCTTCATCCCTGTCCATGAGCCTTACACACCATGCATTCAGGCCAGAGCCGAAACATTTGAGGTGACATCTTTGCCTCTCCAACACCTGGTCTTATGAGTCATGTCCAAACAAGTCCAATGGAGAACTAGCGGGAACAGCTGTGTGGTGTACACGTGTACGTTACCTTAACAATGACAGACTCCATCAATGGTGTGTAAAATACCAATCTAAATGTGTAGATGTGGAAACACTATTCACTGGACACTGTCCTAAATGCTTGTCTTGGACCCTCCTGGTGGGTAACAAGTGTTGCTATTCTTAAAAGCTATGGTTACTCTTTGGATTATGAGGTGTGGTTCAAGTGATGGTTTTATAGTGGAGAATGTGACAAGCCTTACCGGGAGTGGGAGGACTGACTGCAATGTAAAAACACTGTGACGGTGTGACTGATACCTCTCTCTGGTTGCTGCGAGCTTCACTCCTCCCCTTCCTGGATCCAGTCCTGACCCAGGTCCTCTCCCACAGCACTCCTCCCAGCCTTCCCTGGCGCATTGTAACAGCTGAAAAGCAGGAAAATCAAGTCTGTCATTCAACAAATAGCCATGGTGTCCTCCATGGCCCCTCTCAGGTGGGCTATGACATCACTTCCTGCAGGAAGAACTTCAGGATGACAGCTGAATAATGTCACCGCCACTTATTCTGTACCCCCAAGCTGGGCCTAGACTGAGGACATCCATGTCACCAAAATTCATCTAGTGCTACTGTTGAATTGGAATTTCAAGTGACATCCTCACCTCCAGTGTCATGTTTTGTTTAGAAAGATCGCAGATATTACATAGATGGAATTCCCTAGAAGAATCCAATAGAGTTTGTATATACAGTATAACCACAAAAGCGAATACTATCTTTAATAAACTGTGGGTGTAGCATCTGTCCTGTTATAACAGGGATGGTAAATTCTTGTTGAGGCATGTATGTATCTGTATGAGTTGGCACAAACATAATACTGGGCCCTCAGTCAGTGTAATGTCTTGCCTTGACATTTCTCCTACTTTCTGATGACTGGCAGTTTGTGAGGAACTCAGAAATAGAATTCCTTCAAAAATATCTAATTACACAATACTTTAGGAATTTTGAGGCCTTATTCAGGGCAAGGATTCTGTCTGTCCTTAGAAGGCAATGAATGAAACACACAGACCAAGGAGGTATTCCCATCACGTAGCCCAAATACTGTATATGCTGTTAGTTAGGAACAAACTGGGAGTGCTTCTATAAGCTACATTTAAAAAGCATTACCTCCCTAATGGAAGAATATGGATCTTTGATGTGCTGTTGGGCTGTGTGTAATGTGTGTACCATTTTATACAGAGAGAAAACAGGGAGGCATCTGCTGTCCTTTAGTGCTAATTGCTAGCACATTTGGTCCTAGCCCATGCCAAACCCGTTTTATGCCTGTTAGAATTTTCATGACAACACACAACAAATACAAAACCAAATAAATAAAATTGAAACTAATGTCCAAGAACATTGCCTTCATTATAGATCTCCCAATATCAGACACAACTGATAACATGTCTTCTCCATGATTCTCACCTTCTCTCTGCCATGTTGTTCTTGTTGGCCGGTGTGTGGTCTCTGTATGGCGTAGGCTCTGTGCGCTGGCTGTCGCTGCTGGTGTCAGTCCCCTTGCTGGCCACAGAGTCCAGGGAACTCACAGAGCTACTGATACAGGAGCCGTTGGAGAGCCGCAGACTACCGTCAAAGGTCAGGGAGTCACTGGAGGCTGAAGGGAGGTAGTGGGGATCATGACTTGAGGAGAGCTATTAAATAAAGAGGGCTTTTTCCGACTGTGACTGCACAGGTTAGGTCTATGTTTTGCATGATACTTTAGGTCATTGCTTTTGGACCGAAACACAAATAGCAAGATTTTTATGAGAATCCTGTTCTGAAAAATCGAACTTCTAAGACTTGTTATATGAGGAATCTGGTCAGATAGTTACTATAATGTCTCCCATCTAAGGAAGTGTCACGTTTGACCATAGTAGACATTTGAGGGACACCCCTACATAGTGCCACTATAAAGTTGCACCTAACAGACCATAGCTCATTAAAGAGATGCCTCCAGTTTGTTTTCCTTTTCATCTGCTCCCAGGCCATGGAAAAGCAGCTGTAAAACCTGTCATCTACATCAGCCTAATGAAGTCCCCTACAGGCACAGTCTGCACTACAGGAGTTGATCCTGCTCTCTGTTATAACCTAGGCCCAGACACACCAATAAGTCTGCCTCCACATACTTAGGGTGTACTTACCGTTCATCACATGACCGCTATTAAGAGAAATGCCTGCTCTGCTCACATAATTAATCTTAGTTGTGTCTGTGAAATATATTAGAGATTATTGTTTATAATGAGCCCTGCATCCCTTTCTACAGTCTTTCAATAACACTACTACACTGGTAATGAATCTGTCCACTAATAAAGGCCAACTTTCTCATCCTGTATGCATGACCACCTGCAGGAAGTTAGGACAGTGTTAGAGGGCAGGAAATGGCTTTGAATGTCTGACAGACTTGAAAGCCTGTCTGAGTGTGTGTATATGTGTTGGCTGGTTTCCTTCTTCCACACCTGCAGGGTCTCGTCCAGGCCCAGGGGATCAGTATCTGTCACAGTCCAGACAGGGGCCACATCCGGACCCCACTGGGCGCTCTCCCTGCACAGACTGGAGCAAGGGTCACAGTTTTCATGACTGAGAAACTGGGCTCAGTGGCAGCCATCTTTGCTGGGCTGGGTTCTGATGAACACAATAAGTTTTCATTATCATTATGTGTAGAGGCATAACACATCATTGACATATACAATAGTTGACATATTTTTCTGCAATATTTTCAAACATGTATTTAGGCCATCGGTGACCAGGCATCTTGGTTGCAATGTTAGGAAAAGAAGTTATCACCTGGGAAGTAGTGGGTTCTACTTTACGTTTCTTCTTCTGATTCTGCTTATAGGTCCGTGGGTAAACGACTAGTTGTTCACTCCAGCTGGTAAAAGAAAACGACACGGACATGCCGGGATTCAAAATAATGTCCATCAAAGACAAGAATTTACAGAAGAGATAAATCAGTGATATCATATCATACTGTAATATCGATAGGAGTGATATCATATCATACTGTAATATCAGAGAAGTTAAGTCAGGAGTGATATCATATCATACTGTAATATCAGAGAAGTTAAGTCAGGAGTGATATCATATCATACTGTAATATCAGTTAAATCAGGAGTGATATCATATCATACTGTTATCAGTTAAATCAGGAGTGATATCATATCATACTGTAATATCAGAGTTAAGTTAAGTCAGGAAATCAGTGATATCATATCATACTGTAATATCAGAGAAGTTAAGTCAGGGTGATATCATATCATACTGTAATATCAGAAGTTAAGTCAGGAGTGATATCATATCATACTGTAATATCAGAAGTTAAGTCAGGTGATATCTATCATACTGTAATATCAGGAGTGATATCATATCATACTGTAATATCAAGTTAAATCGTTAAATCAGGAAATCAAGTGATATCATATCATGCCCTGTAATATCAAGAAGTTAAATCAGGAGTGATATCATATCATACTGTAATATCAGAGAAGTTAAGTCCCAGGAGTGATATCATATCATACTGTAATATCAGAGAAGTTAAGTCAGGAGTGATATCATATCATACTGTAATATCAGAGAAGTTAAGTCAGGAGTGATATCATATCATACTGTAATATCAAAGTTAAGTCAGGAGTGATATCATATCATACTGTAATATCAGAAGTTAAATCAGGAGTGATATCATATCATACTGTAATATCAGAGAAGTTAAATCAGAATGGATATCATATCATACTGTAATATCAGAGAAGTTAAATCAGGAGTGATATCATATCATACTGTAATATCAGAGAAGTTAAGTCAGGAGTGATATCATATCATACTGTAATATCAGAGAAGTTAAGTCAGGAGTGATATCCATATCATACTGTAATATCAGAGAAGTTAAGTCAGGAGTGATATCATATCATACTGTAATATCAGAAGTTAAATCAGGAGTGATATCATATCATACTGTAATATCAGAGAAGTTAAATCACAGGAGTGATATCATATCATACTGTAATATCAAGTTAAGTGATATCATATCATACTGTAATATCAGAAGTTAAGTCAGGAGTGATATCATATCATACTGTAATATCAGGTTAAGTCAGGATGGTATCATATCATACTGTAATATCAGAGAAGTTAAGTCAGGAGTGGTATCATATCATACTGTAATATCAGAGAAGTTAAGTCAGGAGTGATATCATATCATACTGTAATATCAGAGAAGTTAAGTCAGGAGTGGTATCATATCATACTGTAATATCAGAGAAGCATTACTGACCCATTGATGATCTCCTTGTTCTCCCCCCGGATAAAGAACTCCTGTTCAGGTGTGATGATGCACAAAGCGTTCCTCTGGCCTGTCTTAGGCTCTGCGTCAATCACCGCTGTACACAGATTCATGTTCACTGTTCCTTGTGGCAGAGTGCTTGTCTAAAGGAATGATACTCAATGTAAATAGTTTTGTCCGACTGGAAATTCTGGAAGAGATTATGATGATAATCATGGTATCTTTTGTACACCATCTAGAAATAAAATAAAAATATAAATAGAAAGATATTTTGGAGGTTTAAAGGACATCACGAACAAGACATTACCCGTTGCAACTGAGTTTTAATGCAGGCTATATAGAGTGACATGAAAGAGGGCAGAGGAGGAGATTTCAGAAGATCAGATCAGTGGGAGAGGGGATGTGGAATGGGGACAGATTAATCCCAAATCATCTGCTCTGGTACTACACACAACATCTGGCTAAAAGATGCATAGTGAATCTCTTATAAAAACATTAAAGGACAATATACATCAGGACAAGATACTGTAGTTTACCTCTATTAATGTTGGATGATCTGGTTTGCTTAGCTTTTTGTATGTGTATGTGTGTGTGTGTGTGTGTGTGTGTGTGTGTGTGTGTGTGTGTGTGTGTGTGTGTGTGTGTGTGTGTGTGTGTGTGTGTGTGTGTGTGTGTGTGTGTGTGTGTGTGTGTGTGTGTGTGTGTGTGTGTGTGTTCAAATACAGAATCTCTACCAACTCGTCCAGTGCAAAGCTCATGCTGCCATGTTCATACAGGATGAAGAATCGTCAGCTCCATTTTCACCATTAAGAGATAGAGTTGTTATGGATAATGTTGCAATAATGCCTCAAATATTCAATAACTTGCAGGTCTATCAGAATATAAGATAGTACTACTGATACATTTCTGTACAACCATAGTCCAAGACTAGATAGTTATTTGTCATTCTCTTACCCTTGATCTCTGAATTGGATTGTCAAAGTCATCCCTTCAGCAGCCAAGCAGAGCCAGCCTCCATAGATGGGTTTGGCCTGTCAAGCATTGGAACACAAGGATAAATTAGTTGGGTCTTGACCTGTGAAGTTCCTATCAAATGAAATCGTTTTTCTATGCCATCCAATGGGTCTTGGATTTTCTGGCAGGGAGCATCAATACTCATTGATTCATGTTTTGAATGTCAAAGGAATAACAATCCTATCGTTTTAGGGAATGTCCTTTGTAGGATTAGCCAGTGACCGTTCGTGATTCAGTGTTCTTATAGTGCTATGCTGCATTTTACAAAATGTGAACAGGTTAAGTATGTCATGCAATAGGCCGTAAACAAGAGGCAGGGTAATATTGTTGACATGGAAAAGAGAAGATAAACTGCTCTTTGTGCTCTTTTGAGTCCCAAAGACTGAAATGTTTCTGACTCTCTGCCAGTTACTCAACTTGCTCAACTCTTTGTCAGAGAGTTTTGTTTCTTGTGTTATGAATGCTTCTCAACATGAGATAATTCTTTCCTCAAGGATTCCAACAGACTTGGATATTTATACTTAACCTTCACCCTGAGTCAGATGCTTTAAAACAGGAGCTTACTTAGCTGACGTTCAATGACCAATGGCTCTAAATTTACAAGGCACACAGAGATGAGCACAAAATAATCAGATAGCAATGGTGTATATGTTTTCTAAAAATAATAATAACCTGTTGTGGCCTATGGCATGCTGAGTGCTGACAGATGGGCTGTCAACAGTCTCTTTACAACAGTGTGGGAGGTGTGTGGTGACAAATATTTGACTCATGCATTGGGGCCATTCAGTCAAATTGCTTCATTTTCTACAACAGATAAGTTTGGCTATTACGTTATGTTCATTACATTTCACAAATGAACGTGATACCTGACACAATATGAAGGAATGTCTCTATCTGATATAACATTGGGTACATGCCCATCTGTCATCCCTGTCATCAACATTCAGAAGAGTAATAGCCAAAGTATTAAAACTAATAAAACATAAATATGTTTGTTCACTTACCTGGTCCTTACCATGATCAGTTGGAAGATGCAGCTCCCGAGACTTGAAGCAGTTCTGACATTTACTTTTATAAAAAATGTTCGCTTGGAATTTATTACACGGATTCGCACTCTTTTGTCCTGACATTTTGTCGTATATGGGCTACCACTATGTAAATGTGAAATGCTCCCCAATTCTCTCGTTGTGCAGTTTATCCGATTCGAACATCTGTCAAATCCTGTGCGCTTTGAGCCTCCCCGACCGGTCGAAATCTGGGATGTCCTAGGCAGCTGAGGAGTTGGCTATATAAATCCAATCTAGACTCATGGGTTTACGTAATATACCAAACGAAAATCCGTGAGGCTAAAATCATATGACACGTTACATTTGGTATGTATTCATTTGTGGATGTCCATCATCCATTTCGTATTATATGTTATAAATTACAATGCTGCATGATCTGTTACAATTCGTATGTTATCTTACAAATTTCTAATCCGTACTATATGTTACAAATTGCTGTGGCTAACATTAGCTAGGTGGCCAATGTTAGCTAGGCTAGGGGTTAGGTGAGAGGTTACAGATGGGCAGTAGCTCTGTTACAAGTATTTGAAATATGTATTTTGTCATTTGTATTACACTGGGTTGAACTACACTCCAATGTATTTTGTAATAAGATACTTTCGAGAGCTGTAAATTGTATTTTCAAAATACAAAATACCTTTCTATATATATATATTTTTTTTTATAGTGGTTTACAATTTTGTTGCCCCCTTTCACCCTGCATTGGTATCGTAAGTCTCATGGCTCTATGGTGTGATAAGAGCGTCTGCTAAATGAACTAAATATAAATGTATATGTAAAAATGGACAATCGCAAAGCATGCTAAGTATTATTCCAATGAGCTCCACCCCAAAACAAGGTAATAATACCCAGTATGCTTTGCAGTTAATTTTGGTATGTTCATTTTCACATATACTTTGGTCATTTCAGACACTCTTACCCAGAGTGACTTACAGTCATGGCATTCAACTAAGGAAGATAAACAACAACATTTCACAGTTATAGCATGTAAGAAGTGTCTTTAATGTTATTGCTATTCTGGGCCGGCTAATTACAAATATATTTCTGTATTTTAAAATACAAAATACATGTATTTTAAGTAAATACATTTCAAAATAGAAGTATTGTGTGGTTTAATTTGACACGATATTTATGGTATTTTGTGTATTATATTTTGTAATTGTATTTTGTACATTTTACCCATCCCTGGTTAAGATTAGGATTAGGAGTTAGGTTAAAGGGTTAAGGTCAGGGTTAGCGAAAGGGTTTGTTAACATGCTACGCAGTTGCAAAGTAGCTAAAAAGAAGAAAGTGGTTGCAAAGTTACAAAATAGCTCAAATGCTTGTCCGCGATGAGATTCAAACATGCAACCTTTGGGTTGATACAGATGTGTTATATATACCCTCCTTTCGTTTTTGCCTTAAGTAACCTTTTTTCTTATGTCTTATTAACATATTATACTAATTTGAGTGTCCTGGATTTTCATTTACTATGTTATGTCTAGTCTATGAGACCAGCCTGATGAAGCTACATTTTGCTGCCTTCTACTGACAGATAGCTGAACTGATAATCAGTCTGGTGTACGTTCACAGTGTATTCACAGTTCCTCACCTGATCTGATATCACAAGATGCCTCTGTCCTGAAATTGACATCAGCCTTATTTCATAGCAACAATAATGATATTAAAGACTGACAGAGGATGCAGGCATTTATTCAAGGCATGGCAGTGGCAGGTTAGATGTGTACATAAAAATGCTTTCAGTTTTGGCACATTCAAAACCACATTTACAAAAACAGTAATTATAATTATTTTGAATCAATGAACTGGATTTCTTTAGTTGAAAGCTGATTTCCAATGTACCATAATGAAGCATACTGTTTTTGTTGTAATCGTATGTAATATACAGTACATAATAAAACACTCAAAGGTAGTCTCACTGTAATGATGAATGATAGGAATTACTGTCATACAACGACAATGTTGGATCAACTCACGTCTACAATTTTCATGAAGCTTAAAAAACCTTTGGGTAAAAATAAATTAACCAATTTTCTTCCATACAATTACGAAAGCATCAGATTAACAAAAACACAGGATATACATTAGCTACATACATTATTTACATAAATTGAAAGCACATCTTCTAAAATCTCCTCGTCCTTTCCTGTAGGATGACCAAATATTTCTTATTAAATAACATATGCATAATGTCCCTTTCTATGGCCAGTATGGTATTTTTGTGACCTTGTAATTTTTTGCTACAATCTAAATGACACAAATTCTTAATCCAGAGCACGAACACAAAACAATCTGCAAATGTCAAGGTTATGGGTTTAGAGGTGAAAATGCCCAAATCATGACTTTTTGAAACAATTGTTTTGTTCACTTTTTGTAAATATTAGTGTTTTTCTAAACACACGTTTTTTGGTGTTTGAGTTTTAAACTTCAGGATTGTGGAAATGTTTTCTACTTCCCTAGAGTGAGATGAACCTGTGGAAACTATTTTTATGTCTCTACATGCAATTTGAAGGAAGTTGCTAACTAGCGTTAGCTCAATGACTGGGAGTCTATGGTACTTGGCTCGTGAAATTACCTCTAACTTCCTTCATACTGGATGCAGAGACATAAACATGGTATTCACAAGTTCATCTGACTCTGGGTGGGGGGGAGGGGTATACAATAACATTTCACTGTTAGTTACTTCTCAGAATCACACAGTGAAAGTATGATAGCTATCAAATATAGGTTCATCTCGACTTAACAATTCTTTAAGTTAAGATTAAGAGACAAAATAAGCTTGTGCTCAGAATAGAAATCGAAACATTTCACTTTTGTATCATCTCATGGCTATGTTAGTCTGGTTTTAGATCTAAGCACACATGACATTCATACTACTTCTGCAAAGGGAATCCTACACAAATAGCATGGTTTTATTTATTTGTATACATTTCATTAAATTCATTCACTGCACACAGATATTTTTTGTTGGTGTAATATATCAGTTAGAATATCTAAAAGACACATGTAAAAATCTAGTATTTTTCCCCAAAAATCTGTACTACTGTAGTAATTGAGGATAGGGTTACAACGTACTAGCTGTGAATACTGGAGAGAGAACACACGATACTGAAGAGCTGAAACCAGGTTTGAGGAAGCAGGAAAGAGGAGGTCCCAGTTAATTCCATGTATTGCCTCCTGTTTCCCCTCTAACCTGAGAACTCCTGTCTGTGATACATGTCTGGATCATAGTATTTGGTTACCACCACTCTGTTGGCAAACTTGCGGCCAGTGAGGGCCTGCATGGCTTTCTGACAGTCTGCAGTAGAAACGTACTCCACAAAGATCTGAAACAAAAATAACCAACTTCATCAGGATCCAAATAGCAAATACATACATGTTACTTCAACAACAATTCATACTTCATGTGGTGTATTACAGTTTTTTATTTTGTTCAGATCAATTACTTATGTTTAACAACAGTGAAGAGCAGAGTCTCATTCTGTACTGAATAACCTCAGTTCAACCTTTTACCTTGCCACAGCCAGGGACCTCCACTCCTTCGACAGGCCGGGGAATCTCGATGGAGTGCACGCTGCCGTACTTGCAGCACTCCTCACTGATGTCCTCCAGGATCTCCTCGTAGTCCTCGTCATCCACCAGCTCCTCAGGCATCACCATGTTGAGCAGGCACAGCACCTCCGTGGGCAGCCCAGAGTTCTGAAGTCCCTGCAGCCCAGGCACCTGCAGCGTCACCGGGGTCTCGATGATTGCAGTCTAGGTGGGAGGAAGGAAAACAACCCAGACAGACGACACATTTAGACTGCTGGTACTCACATTTGTTTCTTGCAATTCAAAATGCACAAGGGAACTGCGCTCACCGGATTAGCGTTTTTGGCTCCCACACTTGCTCTCTGGACGATGAGCTTTTTGTCACCCAGTTGCATGCCATTGAGCCCAGCCACCGCCTGGCAAACATGCACAGAAACTTTTCAAATTTGGAATAGAACCTTAAAAACAAGATTGATTTGACACCAAAAAATGATAAA
>NW_027014297.1:0-10000 GCF_036934945.1 Oncorhynchus masou masou | reverse complement strand
GTTTCTCTGCGGTCTCTGGTGGAGGGTTGTAAACACAAAGCACATAATGCTCCATAATGCTCCATGTGTTTTCATAGTTATTACTCTAATGATTGCTAACCGGTTTGCTGATGTCCCACACTCTAGTCTTTTGCCCAAGGTCACCCCAGACACAAATCAAGGACGAGGAGAAACCAACTGCAAAGCCTTTTTCACACACAACCCAGGGGGACCCGTCCGTCACCTCATCCCACCTGCACTGACAGACTGAAGGACGGACTGACTGGCCCCTGTTTGTTGTTTCGACCTCAGCCTGTCAGCCATTTGGTTGACAGTGTGTGAGAATGTGTGAGAGAGTGTGTGTGTGTGTGAGAGAATGTGCGAGAGAGATACAGAAGGAGAGGGAGAGAACAGAAAGAACCTCAATCAGTCATTTGTAATGACAGTTTATTTGATGTAATTGAGTTAAAGGGCTGCTACTGCTTGGAACCAGTTGTATCCACGTGCACCTGCATGCAGACATTGAGTAGAGGGAGGGGTGTGCTTCTGTGAGTGTGCGACGGCCTGTATTCTGTCGATGGCCCGGCAGTTCATTTCGCTAACCTGTGAGTGCAGCGTTTAGTCCCACCTGCTTCTTGGTGATCGCACCGTGCTGTTAGCTTCACAACACATGTCTCTGTCACTGCAGCCACTTGATCATCCATCCCATCCCTGTGGACACGGGACAGTAGCCAGAGCGAAGTGATGGGAAGTGGGTTGTTGTTAGGGAGGGAACAAATCAAAATCAAAGTTTATTTGTCACGTTCCCCGAATACAACCTTAGAGTGCAATGCTTACTTACCGGCTGTACATGTAGATATGGTTAAAGTGACTATGCATGTAGGATGAACAGAGGGTAGCAGTAGCGTGAAAGAGGGGTTGGTGGGTGGCGGGACACAATGCAGATAGCCTGTTTAGCCAATGTGCAGGAGCACTGGTTGGTCGGGCCAATTGAGGTAGTATGTACATGAATGTATAGTTAAAGTGACTATGCATATATCATAAACAGAGAGTAGCAGCAGCATAAAAAGGGTTGGGGGGGCACACAGTGCAAATAGTCTGGGTAGCCATTTCATTACCTGTTCAGGAGTCTTATGGCTTGTGGGTAGACTTAGACTTGGGGGTAGACTTAGGCTTGGGGGTAGACTTAGACTTGGGGGTAGACTTAGGCTTGGGGGTAGACTTAGACTTGGGGGTAGACTTAGACTTGGGGGTAGACTTAGACTTGGGGGTAGACTTAGACTTGGGGGTAGACTTAGACTTGGGGGTAGACTTAGACTTGGCCCTCCGGTACCGCTCACCATGTGGTAGTAGAGAGAACAGTCTATGACTGAGGTGGCTGAGGTGGGGAACAGGGTAGTGGGGTCAGAGTCGACAGAGAGGTGGGGAACAGGGTAGTGGGGTCAGAGTCGACAGAGAGGTGGGGAACAGGGTAGTGGGGTCAGAGTCGACAGAGAGGTGGGGAACAGGGTAGTGGGGTCAGAGTCGACAGAGAGGTGGGGAACAGGGTAGTGGGGCTCAGAGTCGACAGAGAGGTGGGGAACAGGGTAGTGGGGTCAGAGTCGACAGAGAGGTGGGGAACAGGTAGTGGGGTCAGAGTCGACAGAGAGGTGGGAACAGGGTAGTGGGGTCAGAGTCGACAGAGAGGTGGGAAACAGGGTAGTGGGGTCAGAGTCGACAGAGAGGTGGGGAACAGGGTAGTGGGGTCAGAGTCGACAGAGAGGTGGGGAACAGAGTAGTGGGGTCAGAGTCGACAGAGAGGTGGCGAACATGGTAGTGGGGTCAGAGTCGACAGAGAGGTGGGGAACAGGGTAGTGGGGTCAGAATCGACAGAGAGGTGGGGAACAGGGTAGTGGGGTCAGAGTCGACAGAGAGGTGGGGAACAGGGTAGTGGGGTCAGAGTCGACAGAGAGGTGGGGAACAGGGTAGTGGGGTCAGAGTCGACAGAGAGGTGGGGAACAGGGTAGTGGGGTCAGAGTCGACAGAGAGGTGGGGAACAGGGTAGTGGGGTCAGAGTCGACAGAGAGGTGGGGAACAGGGTAGTGGGGTCAGAGTCGACAGAGAGGTGGGGAACAGGGTAGTGGGGTCAGAGTCGACAGAGAGGTGGGGAACTGGGTAGTGGGGTCAGAGTCGACAGAGAGGTGGGGAACAGGGTAGTGGGGTCAGAGTCGACAGAGAGGTGGGGAACAGGGTAGTGGGGCCAGAGTCGACAGAGAGGTGGGGAACAGGGTAGTGGGGCCAGAGTCGACAGAGAGGTGGGGAACAGGGTAGTGGGGTCAGAGTCGACAGAGAGTTGGGGAACAGAGGAGCAGGGCCAGAGTCAACAGAGAGGTGGGGAACAGGGTAGTGGGGCCAGAGTCGACAGAGAGGTGGGGAACAGGGTAGTGGGGCCAGAGTCGACAGAGAGGTGGGGAACAGGGTAGTGGGGTCAGAGTCGACAGAGAGTTGGGGAACAGGGGGGAGCAGGGCCAGAGTCAACAAAGAGGGGAAACAGGGTAGTGGGGTCAGAGTCGACAGAGAGGTGGGGAACAGGGTAGTGGGGTCAGAGTCGACAGAGAGGTGGGGAACAGGGTAGTGGGGTCAGAGTCGACAGAGAGGTGGGGAACAGGGTAGTGGGGCCAGAGTCGACAGAGAGGTGGGGAACAGGGTAGTGGGGTCAGAGTCGACAGAGAGGTGGGGAACAGGGTAGTGGGGCCAGAGTCGACAGAGAGGTGGGGAACAGGGTAGTGGGGTCAGAGTCGACAGAGAGGTGGGGAACAGGGTAGTGGGGCCAGAGTCGACAGAGAGGTGGGGAACAGGGTAGTGGGGCCAGAGTCGACAGAGAGGTGGGGAACAGGGTAGTGGGGTCAGAGTCGACAGAGAGTTGGGGAACAGGGGAGCAGGGCCAGAGTCAACAAAGAGGGGGGAAACAGGGTAGTGGGGTCAGAGTCGACAGAGAGTGGGGAACAGGGTAGTGGGGTCAGAGTCGACAGAGAGTGGGGAACAGGGTAGTGGGGTCAGAGTCGACAGAGAGGTGGGGAACAGGGTAGTGGGGTCAGAGTCGACAGAGAGGTGGGGAACAGGGTAGTGGGGTCAGAGTCGACAGAGAGGTGGGGAACAGGGTAGTGGGGTCAGAGTCGACAGAGAGGTGGGGAACAGGGTAGTGGGGTCAGAGTCGACAGAGAGGTGGGGAACAGGGTAGTGTGGTCAGCAGGGCAAGGGAGGTCCTGTGTGGCTAGGAGCATCCTGTTGTGTCCCTGGGTGGTTGGGTGATGGACGGCCTGTGAGTGGCTGTGACTGTGACTGCAGCACAGCGGTGGTGGCCCCAGCCCGGTGTGGCAAGGTGGGACGGTGTTGCCAGCGCTGTTTACAGCAGTTTACGGCCCCCGTCTGTCTCCCTCTGTCTCCTTCGCTGACAGGGACCCTGCTGTGATGAATGTAAAATTGATAAAGGTTCATTGATATGCGTCGACTGGAGGAAAACCCATCGACTACCTCAGCAGACTCCCTCCCTTCCTCCACTTGTTTGGGGGAAATGTATTTAATAACAGGATCAGCAAAGCGGCCCAGCCCCAATTTGCATATTAGTGAGGCATTGTGCTGCCTCCTGCAATGTTTATGGGGAGTAAAGTGGGAGGGAGCAGAGTTTTAAATGACCTTTACTTTGTGTATCTGTGGAGGATGGCAGGGGTGGGGCTCTGTAGTGTTGTCACTCCCTGACCATAGAGAGCCATTGGCGTGACTAGGGGGTGTTCTAGTCGATTGATTTCTATAATTGGGGCTCATACTTAAGGTGTCCCTGTTCCCACCTGCAGTTGTGGGATATTGTTTGTGTTGTTTGTTTATTGTTTTGTTGGAAGTTTCACCGTGAATAAAAATGTGGAACTCAAATCACGCTGCGCCTTGGTCCGTCCATTTTCACGAACATGACAGCATATCCCACCAATCAAGGACCAGGCAGCGTGCTCGGGAGGATAAAGTGAGTTGGACCTGGGAGGAAATCCGGGGAGAATGCGAGACCCGTCCTTGGAGAGAATCGCAGAAAGATCAGGAAGGACAGCGATGACACCGGGGGCCGCGGCCACAGAAACCCCAAGATTGTTTTTGGAGGGACACATGGGGTGGTCGACTGAGCAGCGGGGAGTGCCAGAGCCTGTTTGGGAGTCGGTTGGAGGAATTCAATGAAAGATACCGGAGAGAGGTAGTAGTGAGGAGTATGCTGTAGAGCGTGACACCAGTCAGGTGCCATCTGCACCGGCTCCACACACCAGGCCTCCAGTGCGCCTTCTCAGCCCCGTACGTCCTGTGCCGGTTCCTCGCACTCGCCCTGAAGAGAGGGTCATCAGTCCGGTGCCATCTGTGCCAGCTCCCCGCACTCGCCCCCTGAAGAGCCAGAGACCGGCAGGGAGGCGATGGAGAAGTTAGGAGAGAGAGAGGAGAGAGATGTTGGTCAAGTGTGTTCTGCTCAACATTCGACCTGAAGAGCCTGTCAGCAGTCTGGTGAAGTCTGTGCCGGCTCCACGCACTCGACCTGAGGAATGTGTCATCAGTCCAGTGCAACCTGCGCCGATGCCCAGTCCAGGCACAGTGACCAGTCCAGGCACGGTAACCAGTCCAGGCACGGTAACCAGTCCCACTCCATGGCAGGAGCCTTCCTCTGCACCGATGCCCAGTCCAGGCACAGTGACCAGTCCAGGCACGGTAACCAGTCCAGGCACGGTAACCAGTCCCACTCCATGGCAGGAGCCTTCCTCTGCACCGATGCCCAGTCCAGGCACGGTAACCAGTCCAGGCACGGTGATCAGTCCAGGCACGGTGATCAGTCCAGGCACGGTAACCAGTCCAGGCACGGTGACCAGTCCAGGCACGGTAACCAGTCCAGGCACGGTGATCAGTCCAGGCACGGTGACCAGTCCAGGCACGGTGATCAGTCCAGGCACGGTAACCAGTCCAGGCACGGTGATCAGTCCAGGCACGGTGACCAGTCCAGGCACGGTGATCAGTCCAGGCACAGTGATCAGTCCAGGCACGGTGACCAGTCCAGGCACGGTGACCAGTCCAGGCACGGTGATCAGTCCAGGCACGGTGATCAGTCCAGGCACGGTGACCAGTCCAGGCACGGTGATCAGTCCAGGCACAGTGATCAGTCCAGGCACGGTGACCAGTCCAGGCACGGTGATCAGTCCAGGCACGGTGATCAGTCCAGGCACGGTGATCAGTCCAGGCACGGTGATCAGTCCAGGCACGGTGACCAGTCCAGGCACGGTGATCAGTCCAGGCACGGTGATCAGTCCAGGCACGGTGATCAGTCCAGGCACGGTGATCAGTCCAGGCACGGTGATCAGTCCAGGCACGGTGACCAGTCCAGGCACGGTGATCAGTCCAGGCACAGTGATCAGTCCAGGCACAGTGATCAGTCCAGGCACGGTGATCAGTCCAGGCACAGTGATCAGTCCAGGCACGGTGATCAGTCCAGGCACGGTGATCAGTCCAGGCACAGTGATCAGTCCAGGCACGGTGATCAGTCCAGGCACGGTGATCAGTCCAGGCACGGTGACCAGTCCAGGCACGGTGATCAGTCCAGGCACAGTGATCAGTCCAGGCACAGTGATCAGTCCAGGCACGGTGATCAGTCCAGGCACAGTGATCAGTCCAGGCACGGTGATCAGTCCAGGCACAGTGATCAGTCCAGGCACAGTGATCAGTCCAGGCACGGTGATCAGTCCAGGCACAGTGATCAGTCCAGGCACGGTGATCAGTCCAGGCACGGTGACCAGTCCCACTCCAAGGCCGGAGCATTCCTCTGCGCCGGTGCCCAGTCCAGGCATGGCATTCAGCCCGGGGGCCATGGCCAGATCCGGGGTCTGGGCGGGGGCTATGACCTGCACCGGAGCCGCCACCAACACTAGTCACCCCCCCCCTACCCTCCCCATTTGGTTTCAAGTTTTGCGGCAGGAGTGGGGGGGTGGGGGGGGGTACTGTCACGGCCTGATCATAGAGAGCCCTTGGATCTCTATGGTGTTGTAGGTCAGGGCGTGACTAGGGGGTGTTCTAGTCGATTGATTTCTATAATTAGGGTTCATACTTAAGGTGTCCCTGTCCCTGTGTAGCGTTTAAAATGGAATCCTTATTCTATTCAACGCGCATGAATTATACAACAACTCTGTGTAAGGAGGAATGTGAATTCACTAACCCAAAGACCGCTGAACGTATTACTCTGGCAGGCAGGCGTATCCTTGGAAGTTTGGCCCTCTGGACGTGCACTGCAATTAGTTCCATGTTTTAGACACATACATTATATATACAAAAGTATGCGGACACCCCTTCAAATTAGTAGATTCATTCGGCTATTTCAGCCACACCTGTTGCTGTCAGGTGTGTAAAATTGAGCACATATCCATGCAATTTCCAGTAGACAAACATTGGCAGTGGAATGGACTTACTGAAGAGCTCAGTGACTTTCAAAGTGGCACAGTCATAGGATGCCACCTTTCCATCAAGTCAGTTTGTCCAATTGCTGAGCTGCTAGAGCTGCCTACCTGCCCCAATGCATAGTGCCATCTGTAAAGTTTGGTTAAGGAGGAATAATGGTCTGGGGCTGTTTTTCATGGTTCGGGACCGGCCCCTTAGTTCCAGTGAAGGGAAATCTTAACGCTACAGCATACAATGACATACTAGACGATTCTGTGCTTCCAACTTTGATGCAACAGTTTGAGGAAGGCCCTTTACTGTTTCAGCACCTCTCCCCTCTGCACCTCTCCTCTCTGCACCTCTTCCCTCTGCACCTCTCCCCTCTGCACCTCTCCTCTCTGCACCTCTTCCCTCTGCACCTCTCCCCTCTGCACCTCTCCCCTCTGCACCTCTCCTCTCTGCACCTCTCCCCTCTGCACCTCTCCCCTCTGCACAACTCCCCTCTGCACCTCTGCACCTCTCACCTCTCTGCACCTCTCCCTCTGCACCTCTCCTCTCTGCACCTCTCCCCTCTGCACCTCTCCCATCTGCACCTCTCCCCTCTGCACCTCTCCCCTCTGCACCTCTCCTCTCTGCACCTCTCCTCTCTGCACCTCTCATCTCTGCACCTCTCCGCTCTGCACCTCTCCCCTTTACACCTCTCCTCTCTGCACCTCTTCCCTCTGCACCTCTCCCTGCACCTCCCCTTTGCACCTCTCCCCTCTGCACCTCTCCCTTGCACCTCTCCCCTGCACCTCTCCTCTCTGCACCTCTCCCTCTGCACCTCTCCTCTCTGCACCTCTCCCCTTGCACCTCTCCCCTCTGCACCTCTCTCCCCTTTGCACCTCTCCCTCTGCACCTCTCATCTCTGCACCTCTCCGCTCTGCACCTCTCCCCTTACACCTCTCCTCTCTGCACCTCTTCCCTCTGCACCTCTCCTCTCTGCACCTCTCCCCTTTGCACCTCTCCCCTCTGCACCTCTCCCCTTTGCACCTCTCCCCTCTGCACCTCTCCTCTCTGCACCTCTCCTCTCTGCACCTCTCCCCTCTGCACCTCTCCCCTTTACACCTCTCCTCTCTGCACCTCTCCCCTCTGCACCTCTCCTCTCTGCACCTCTCCCTTTGCACCTCTCCCCTCTGCACCTCTCCCCTCTGCACCTCTCCTCTCTGCACCTCTCCCTTTGCACCTCTCCCCTCTGCACCTCTCCCCTCTGCACCTCTCCTCTCTGCACCTCTCCCCTCTGCACCTCTCCTCTCTGCACCTCTTTCTGCACCTCCTCTCTGCACCTCTCCCTCTGCACCTCTCCCTCTCTGCACCTCTTCTCTCTGCACCTCTTCTCTCTGCACCTCTTCCCTGTAGTCCTATGACAGGTCTGCCTGCTTCTTTCTCATTTCGGCCATGGAATGAGTCTAAATGAAGAGGCAGAAGGGAGAATAGATTCTCTCTCTTCTGAGATGCTTCCCCTGCCTCCTCTTCTCTTGTTCTAACAGAGGGGGAGAACAGCCCCTCGTCTAACTGACAGTAACTACAGCAGAAAAAGGCTTTGATCCCTCCTGTCTCCTCACCTCAGCCCAGATTTGGCTTCTCTCTCGCTCTCCCTGGAGCACATCCTCCTCCTTCTCGCACCTCAAGGTTCTGTTAAAGATTTGAGCATCCGATGAGAGTTAGAGCTCGTTATTGCTCTGTCAGCGCTGTTGCGCTTCATGTTCTCTCGGTCTGTATTTATTTCACTATTGTATACGTACATTTCAATCCACACACCAACAACATGCCACATCAAACAAATAGACAGTTTGTTCTTGAAGAATGAATTCACTCTGTGCCTGGCTGGTGACGATTATCTGAGAGGAAATGAGAAAGGGGAGAAAGTGTGGGAGCGAGGATGGAGGAAGAGGGAGAGAGAGAGAAGAGACAGAGGGAGTGTTTTAACATTGACACCCATGTATTCCTTCTGTTCCCAAATGAATGGCAGTTGAGTGAGAAGAGGCTGGGACAGAGACAGAATAGGAACTGAGAGTGAACTGCAGGATCGTGAGCTGCTCCATTCAGTTGAGATCCTAATGTCACTGTGAATGTTTTAGTAAACACATGTAATGGTCATTGAGCTGACAGATGGAGGTGGTGTATACCTCCATTAACACTAATGCTGCTGTTCTCCAGGCTACTCAGTGACTTTTATAGACCCAACTCTATATCATGTTCTAGTCTGGAGGACGTGACATCAGTCAAGGCCATGATCCCTGTAACAGGGACACATAATGACAAGCACTGACACTAATAGCCTGCTCATCACATCACAATATGAGCCCTGATTTACACCAGTGACACGGGCAGTGACGTAGTGGAGGAGAGACACTGATACACAGACTTTTGATATTGTGAATGAAAAGCGTTGACAGGCCTTTCTTCATCAGCACACTGTAGGACACAGGCACCAAACCTAGAAATATATCCGAGTAGGGATTTATTATGGCACATCTGTAACTGCAGTACCAAATTCACCTCAGTTAGTCGAACACGGCGCTCGCAATGCCAGGGTTGTGAGTTCAATTCCCGCTGGGAACATCCAAATGAAAATGTATGCATGAGGTCGGGTCTTTATCATCGGAATGGTCACCCATCCCGACCTAACCCTAACCCTACTCCAGCTTCATGTCCACACCCCAGTTCAACCCTAACTCTAACTCTAACCCTACCCCAGCTTCATGTCCACACCCCAGATCAACCCTAACTCTAACCCTAACCCTTCCATAGCTTCATGTCCAGACACCAGTTCAACCCTAACTCTAACCCCATCCCTACCCTAGCTTCATGTCCACACCCCAGATCAACCCTAACTAACCCCATCCCTACCCCAGCTTCATGTCCACACCCCAGTTCAACCCTAACTCTAACCCCATCCCTACCCTAGCTTCATGTCCACACCCCAGATCAACCTAACTCTAACCCCATCACTACCATAGCTTCATGTCCAGACACCAGTTCAAACCTAACTCTAACCCCATCCCTACCCTCGCTTCATGTCCACACCCCAGATCAACCCTAACTCTAACCCCATCCCTACCCCAGCTTCATGTCCACACCCCAGTTCAACCCTAACTCTAACTCTAACCCTACCCTAGCTTCATGTCCAGACACCAGTTCAAACCTAACTCTAACCCCATCCCTACCCTCGCTTCATGTCCACACCCCAGATCAACCCTAACTCTAACCCCACCCCTACCCCAGCTTCATGTCCACACCCCAGTTCAACCCTAACTCTAACTCTAACCCTACCCTAGCTTCATGTCCAGACACCAGTTCAACCCTAACTAACCCCATCACTACCATAGCTTCATGTCCACACCCCAGATCAACCCTAACTCTAACCCCATCACTACCATAGCTTCATGTCCACACCCCAGATCAACCCTAACTCTAACCCCATCACTACCCTAGCTTCATGTCCACACCCCAGATCAACCCTAACTCTAACCCCATCCCTACCCCAGCTTCATGTCCACACCCCAGATCAACCCTAACTCTAACTCTAACCCTACCCTAGCTTCATGTC
>NW_027014296.1:0-13823 GCF_036934945.1 Oncorhynchus masou masou | reverse complement strand
TGTCAGGACCCGGTTTCGAACCTGGGTCTCCGGAGTGAGAAACAGTCACTTAACCAACTGAGCCACGAATAGTCAGCAGAACCCAGAAGATGAGGCAGACACAGCAGTACTTAAGACGGTGTATTTAATAAAGAAAAAATCCTTAAATACAAAAAATGGCAAATCCAAAAGGTGGTAGGAAAAGCACAAAAAGGCCTCAAAAGAAACTCACAAAAAATAAACAAAAACAAAAAAACAGAATACCACAAGAGCGTCACCCGGAATCGACAAGAGTACACAGAACACTAGGGCAGGGTGCTAACATACAAACACAGAGCACAGAACTGAGGGAAACTAAGGGTTTAAATACAATTAGAGGAAACGAGGCACAGGTGCAAATAATAATGGGGATCAAGGGAAAAACATAAGGACAAAAAGCACAATGGGGGCATCTACTGACCAAAACCCGGAACAACCCTGGCCAAATCCTGACAGAATCCCCCCCCTAGGAACGGCTCCTGACGTTCCTACCAGCTCTCTCAGGGTGGAGGACCCTGAACTGACGAATGAGGTCAGGGTCCAGGATGTCTTTGGCAGGAACCCAGGAGCGCTCCTCAGGACCGTAGCCTTCCCAGTCCACCAGATACTGCCAGGACCGCTGCACCCGGCGGGAATCCAGTATCCGGTGGACGGTATAAGCCCGGCTGGCCTCCAATGACACGAGGCGGAGGGGGAGGTCTGTCTGCCGGGACAAGGGGAGAAAAAACAACAGGTTTTAACAATGAAACATGAAATGTGGGATTAATCTTAAGGGATCTGGGTAAGTGTAGGCGATAAGAAACTGGGTTAACTCTCCTGGCAACCTTGAAGGGACCGATGTATTTTTGGGACAGCTTGCGAGACTCCACCCGTAGAGGTAAGTCTCTTGTGGAGAGCCAGACTCTCTGGCCGGGGCGCAGGGTAGGCCCGGGACGGCGACGTCTGTTGGCTTGTTGTTGATACCTCTGTGAGGAACGCATAAGATTAAGACGGGTCTTCCTCCACATAAGCCGACAGCGTCTGACGAACTTCAAGGCTGAAGGCACTCTGACTTCTGCCTCCTGGTCCGGGAACAATGGAGGAGCATAGCCAAACTGACACTCGTGCGGGGACATACCAGTGGAGGAGGAGCGCAAGGTGTTGTGCGCGTATTCGGCCCAAACAATAAAGGATGACCATGTGGACGGGTTGTCACGAGTCATACATCGGAGGGTGGTTTCCAGCTCTTGATTCATCCTCTCTGTTTGGCCGTTGGACTCCGGATGGTACCCTGAAGATAGACTGGCAGAAGCCCCCATGAGTTGGCAGAAGGCCTTCCAAAACCTTGAGGCGAACTGGGGACCTCTGTCAGAAACCACATCTTGAGGAATGCCGAAGACTCGGAACACATGATTAATTACCAACTCAGCCGTTTCCTTGGCAGAAGGTAACTTAGTCAGAGGGACGAACCTGGCCGCCTTTGAAAACCTGTCGATTATGACTAGGATAGTAGTATTGCCATGGGATGGAGGAAGTCCAGTAATAAAGTCCAATGAGATATGGGACCAGGGTCTGTGGGGAACAGGTAAAGGGTGAAGGAGTCCTTGAGGGCGGAGGTGAGAAGATTTGCCCTGGCAGCACACGGGGCAGGCATTGACGAAAGTGGCAACGTCTTCTCTTATGGTAGGCCACCAGAACTTACGCTGGATGAACTCCAAGGTGCGACCTACGCCCGGATGACAGGTGAGGCGAGAGGAGTGCCCCCACAGAAGGACCTGAGTCCTCACTGCCTTGGGGACAAACAACCGATTGGCAGGGCCTCCTTTCGGGTCCGGTTCGCTAGCTTGAGCACGTCTCACGGTATCCTCAACTTGCCACGAGATCGGAGCCACAATCTTAGCAGCAGGAAGGACAGGCATGTCCGTGTCATCTCGAATGGCAGGAGCGTAGACTCGGGACAGGGCATCCGGTTTGAGATTCTTCGACCCGGGCCGATAGGTGAGGATAAACTGGAATCGATTGAAGAAAAGAGACCATCTAGCTTGTCTAGAGTTCAATCGCTTCGCCTGCTGGATATACTCCAGATTTTTGTGGTCCGTAAGCACTTGAAACGGGTGAGAAGCCCCCTCGAGCCAGTGTCTCCATTCCTTCAATGCCATCTTCACCGCTAGGAGTTCACGATCCCCCACATCGTAGTTCCTCTCAGTCGGGGTAAGCCGGTGTGAGAAGAAAGCGCACGGATGAAGCTTCTTGTCTTCACCCTCTGAGACAGGACAGCTCCAACACCAACCTCTGATGCGTCTACCTCCACCACAAATGGTTCATCCGTAGTCGGTAGTATCAGGATGGGAGCAGAGAGGACGCGCTGCTTGAGTCCTTGGAAGGCCGTCTCAGCTTCTCTTCCCCACAAAAACCTTGCATTGCCACCTTTGGTTAAAGCTGAGAGAGGAGCTGCCACCAAACTGAAGTTCTTGATGAACTTGCGGTAAAAGTTTGTGAAGCCCAGGAAACGCTGAACATCCTTAACGGATTTGGGGGTGGGCCAATCCGCTACCGCCCCTACCTTCCTAGGGTCCATTTGGACTCGACCGGGTTCCACTACAAATCCCAGGAATTGTACTCGGGATGAATGGAATTCACATTTTTCCGGCTTAACGTACAGATGGCTGTCTAGGAGGCGTTTGAGTACTTGTCTGACATGCTTAGTGTGTTCTTGAAGGGAGCTCGAAAAGATGAGGATGTCATCCAAGTAAACGAACACAAATATGTTAAGCATATCCCTAAGCACATCGTTTATGAGCGCTTGGAACACCGCTGGGGCGTTGGTCAGGCCGAAGGGCATCACCAAGTATTCATAGTGACCAGTAGGCGTGTTGAAAGCGGTCTTCCACTCGTCACCAGGTCTGATCCGCACAAGATGGTATGCGTTCCGCAGGTCAAGCTTAGTGAAAACAACTGCTTCCTGGAGCAGCTCGAAGGCTGTGGCCATAAGGGGTAGCGGGTAACGGTTACGGACGGTTATGGCATTGAGTCCCCGGTAGTCGATGCAAGGACGTAATCCACCGTCTTTCTTGGCCACAAAGAAAAACCCTGCTCCCGCCGGGGAGGTGGATGGACGCATGAGGCCTGCTTCCAGAGCGTCCTTGATGTAGGTATCCATAGCAGCTCGTTCGGGTGGAGATAGGGAAAGATCCGACCCCTGGGGGGCAAGTGCCCGGAAACAGGTCGATGGGGCAATCGTAAGGTCTATGGGGTGGTAGCATGGTGGCCCTCTGTTTGCTAAACACCAGTTTGAGGTCATGGTAACACTCGGGAACTCGGGTCAGGTCGATGGATTCTAAAGACTCGGGAGTAGAACTCGGGGAATTCTGGAAAATACAAGTAGCTTGGCACGTAGGACCCCACTGCTTGATAGTGCCCACAGACCAGTCGATGTGAGGGTTATGGCTGTGAAGCCAGGGGTATCCAAGGACGAGAGGGAACTCGGAACAGGAGATCAAATGAAAGTTCATCAATTCCTGGTGTTGTGAAACTGAAAGTCGCAAGGAGGTAGTGACATGAGTGACAAGTCCAGATCCCAAAGGGCTTCCATCCAATGTAGTAACCCTCATGGGGTCACTTAGAGGTTCAGAGGGAACGCCATTCTCCTTCGCCCAGACACCATCCATGAAGTTACCTGCGGCTCCAGAGTCTACCAAGGCTCGAAGGTGAAGCTTGTGGTTGTCCCAGGAGAGGGTGACTGGAATGAGCAGACGGGAGTTGGACGGATGGGAGGAGGTTATGTTTCCCGTTACAGTTCCCCCCGGTCTGTACGGGACAGAGCGTTTCCCTGGAGCCCGGGACACGTGGAACGGAAATGGCCCGGTTTGCCGCAATATGGACAGCGTCGCTCCCTCATCCGGCGGTCTCTCTCAGCCTGGGAGATGCGTCCAATCTGCATGGGTTCCGGTGGAGCCAGCGATGATAAAGGTGGGGACTCGGAGCTGGGACTGATAGGGGCTAGAGGTCTACGGTTGAGTTCTCTCTCTCTCAGACGCTGGTCAATGCGTGAGGCCAGCTTGATCAGGGACTCGAGATTGTCCGGTGGTTCCCAGTGGCCAGTTCATCTTGGATAATGTCGGAAAGGCCTTTCAGAGAAGCGCACCGTGAGCGCCTCGTTGTTCCAGCCACTCGCTGCTGCCGTGCGGAACTGGATGGCATAGTCCGTCACGCTGCGCCAGCCTTGATGGAGAGTCAGGAGCTGTTTGGCTGAGTCAGAACCACTGCTTGGGCCTTGAAACACTCGTTTGAATTCCTCAGCAAAGGCAGAGTAGCTGGCACAGCAGGAACTATGGGCATCCCACACAGCAGTAGCCCAGGCCAGGGGCTTTTTCCGAACAGGGTGATGATATATGCGATCTTAGACCGGTCGGTGGGAAACGATGAGGGTTGCAGCTCAAAGAGAGAGAACATTGAGTGAGAAACCCTTTACAAGCCGCTTGGATCACCTGAGAACCGTTGGGGAAGTGGAAGACGAGGTTCAGCCAGAGGTTAACTGCTATGGGTACGTGAACCTGAGGTACTGGGACGGGCTGTTGCCGGGGTAAGTCGATCAGATATTTGCTTAATGGAAGTCAGCATCTCCGACAGAAGATGAGAATGTCTAGCCATTAAGGCCTCTTGCTGAACCAGGGGCGGCTTCGTGGCGTTGGACAGTCTCCTGGTGGTGGGACAGCGTGGCAAAAAGGTCTGGGAACTGGCTGCCTCTAGGTTCATTTTTGGCTCTGTGTTTCTGTCAGGACCCGGTTTTCGAACCTGGGTCTCCGGAGTGAGAAACAGTCACTTAACCAACTGAGCCACGAATAGTCAGCAGAACCCAGAAGATGAGGCAGACACAGCAGTACTTAAGACGGTGTATTTAATAAAGAAAAAATCCTTAAATACAAAAAATGGCAAATCCAAAAGGTGGTAGGAAAAGCACTAAAGGCCTCAAAAGAAACTCACAAAAATAAACAAAAACAAAAAAACAGAATACCACAAGAGCGTCACCGGAATCGACAGGTACACACAGAACACTAGGGCAGGGTGCTAACATGCATACACAGAGCACAGAGACTGAGGAAACTAAGGGTTTAAATACAATTAGAGGAAAGCAGGCACAGGTGCAAATAATGGGGATCAAGGGGAAAAACACAAGGACAAAAAGCACAATGGGGGCATCTACTGACCAAAACCGGAACAACCCTGGCCAAATCCTGACAGTATGTTCTTGTGTGATACAGGTGATTGTTGTATGTTTGTGCTAGTATGTTCTGGTGCGATACAGGTGATTGTTGTATGTTTGTGCTAGTATGTTCTGGTGCGATACAGGTGATTGTTGTATGTTTGTGCTAGTATGTTCTGGTGCGATACAGGTGATTGTTGTATGTTTGTGCTAGTATGTTCTGGTGTGATACAGGTAATTGTAGTGTGTTTGTGCTAGTATCTTCTGGTGCGATACAGGTGATTGTTGTATGTTCTGGTGTGATACAGGTGATTGTTGTATGTTTGTGCTAGTATGTTATTTTGTATGTTTTGGTTAACGGAGTTTTGAGCACCTATTAAACTGCGCCGTTTATACCAAGTTCACTCTCCTATGCCTGACTTCCCTGCCACCAGCACGCACCCGTTACAATACGTGACAACAAACATCCAATAGATAAAGATAACTTCATTCCATTAATCAACAATATGAAAGTAGTTATAATTAAATGGAATAATTTCCCATAAATTGTATAGGTAGAATAAACCTCTTTAGAATGGCTTCCAAAGTTTTTAGATTTTTGATAATACCAATTACTGCACTGAAGACAATCTTTTAAAAAGTATTCTCCACCATAGCAGCCTTTATGGGCAAATACATCTCATAGAGAATCTCTGAAAATAAGAATTTGTTCTTAACTGACTTGTTAAATAAATAAAGGTAAACAATATAATAAAAAGTCATAGGTGACAAGAACAGCTCAAATAAGCCAAGAGAAACAACATTCCATAATTACTTTAAGGCATGAAGGTCAATCAAACTGGAAAATTCCAGAACTTTGAAAGTTTCTTCAAGTACAATCAAAAAACCATCAAGTGCTATGATGAAACTGGCTCTCATGAGGACCGTCACAGGAAAGTAAGACCCCAGGTTACCTCTGCTGCAGAGGATAAGTCCAGAAATTCACCAGCTTCACTGAGTTAAAGAAACAGACACATCTCAACATGAACTGTTCAGAGGAGACTGTGTGAATCAGGTCTTCATGGTGGTGCTGCAAACAACTACTTAAGGACACCAACAAGAAGAAGAGACTTGCTTGAGCTAAGAAACACAAGCAATGGACATTAGACCAGTGGAAATTTGTCCTTTGGGTCAAATGAGATTTTAGGTTCCAACGCTGTGTCTTTGTGAGACGCAGGTGACGGATGATCTCCGCATGTGGTTCCCACCATGAAGCATGGAGGAGAAGTGATGTTGTTGGGGGTGCTTTGCTGTGACACTGTCAGTGATTTATTTAAATTCAGGCACGCACTTAACCAGCATGGCTACCACAGCATTCTGCAGCGATACGCGCCATCCCATCTGGTTTTGCGCTTAGTGGGACTATCATTTGTTTTTCAACAGGACAATGACCCTTACACATCCAGGCTGTGTAAGGGCTATTTGATCATGAAAGAGTGATGAGTGGTGCATCAGATGACCTGACTTCACAATCCCTGACCTCAACCCAATTGAGATGGTTTGGGATGAGTTGGACTGCAGAGTGATGGAAAAACAGCCAACAAGTGCTCAGCATATGTGGGAACTCCTTCAAGACTGTTGGAAAAGCCTTCCAGATGAAGCTAGTTGAGAGAATGCAAGTGTGTGCAAAGCTGTCATCAAGACAAAGGGTGACTACTTTGAAAGATCTAAAATCTAAAATATTATTTTATTTGTTTAACACTTTTTTGCTTACTACATGATTCTGGTGTTATTTCACAGTTAAATGTATTCACTATTATTCTACAATGTGAAAAATAGTAAAATAAAAGAAAAACCTGTATTGAGTAGGTGTGTCCAAACCTTTTACTGGGACTATAATAATATATACACACACACACACAAACACACACACAATATGTACACACACACACACAAACACACACACACACACACACACACACACACACACACACACACACACACACACACACACACACACACACACACGTGTATATTCATATTCTAAACCTCCAAGATTAGCTCTCATGTGAGGTTTAAAAACATTTGAATTTGTAAACAACCTCTTAGTTTAACTAACCCTGGCTGTGAGTGTCGTCATCCGAGCACTTCTGAGGCATTAAATGAAAGGTATGGGTTAGGTGTCTGTTCGACAGCGTATTGACCTGCCCAGCTTTGACGTCTAAAAGGATGCAATTTTCGCTGTGCAGAGAGTCACCACGGTCATGGCAGCAGGTGACTGCAGGAGGTCAGGGAGAGGAGGTCAGGAGGAGGGTCAGGAAGAGGTCAGGGAGGAGGAGGAGGAGGTCGGGAGGAGGAGGAGCAGGTCGGGAGGGGAGGAGGGTCGGGAGGAGGAGGTCAGGGGAGAGGTCAGGGAGAGGAGGTCAGGGAGGAGGAGCGGGAGGAGGAGGAGGAAGTGAGGAAGGGGAAGGGGGGGAGGAGATTGGGAGGGTCTGAACATCTGTGTGAGGAGGGTGAAACATCTTCCTCCTCCTTTCTTCATCCTCCTCCTCTCCTCTCCTCTCTCTCTCCTCTCCTCTCCTCACTCTCGATCTCCTCCTTTTTAGATCTATCATATATATCCTATATAATAATAACCATCGCTTTCTTCAAATGTATATATATAATATATAAATAATAATACATATAATAATAATATTAATAATAATAATAATAATAATATATATCATAATACCTCTCCTCTCCTCTCCTCCTTTCTTCATCTCCTCCTCTCCTCTCCTCTCCTCTCCTCCTTTCTTCATCTCCTCCTCTCCTCTCCCTCTCCTCTCCTCCTCTCCTCTCCTCTCCCTCTCCTCTCCTCTCCTCTCCTCCTCTCCTCCTCTCCTCTCCTCTCCTCCTCTCCTCTCCTCTCCTCTCCTCTCCTCCTGAAGGTGTCGTTCTTTTTTCCTCTCCAGTCCAACAGTAAGCAGAGCTGTGTGGATACAGCAGTTAACCATGGACACTCTTACTGACAGATGTGACAGCTTCGCATAATGTATTGTTGTCTCTACCTTCTTGGCCTTTGTGCTCTTGTCTGTGCCCAATAATGTTTGTACCATGTTTTGTGTTGCAACCATGTTGTGCTGCTGCCATGCTGTGTTGCTACCATCTTGTTGTCATGTTGTGTTGTAACCATGCTATGTTGTTGTCTTAGGTCTCTCTTTATGTAGTGTTATGGTGTCTCTCTTGTTGTGATGTGTGTTTTGTCCTATATTTTTATTTTATTTTTTATTTTGAATCCAGCCCCCATCCCTGCGGAGGCCTACTGCTTTCTGGTAGGCCGTCATTGTAAATACAAATGTGTTCTTAACTGACTTGCCTAGTTTAAATCAATATTAAATAAAATAAGTAAAAGTTAGCCATGGCTGTGTGTATACAGTAGTTAGACATAGCTGTGTGTATACAGTAGTTAGCCATAGCTGTGTGTATACAGTAGTTAGCCATAGCTGTAGCTGTGTGTATACAGAGTTAGCCACTAGCCGTAGCTGTGTTTATACTGTAGTTAGCCATAGCTGTAGCTGTGTGTATACAGTAGTTAGCCATAGCTGTGTATACAGTAGTTAGCTGTAGCTGTGTGTTGCTCTTGCTGCGGCGATTCCTGATCCACCTCATGACGACACCATTCTATATACTTCCGGCCCGTCCTTGGACACTGTGCTATCTAACCTCCAACGAGCTTCAATGCCATACAACACTCCTTCAGTGCCCTCCAACTGCTCTTAAACGCTAGTAAAACCAAATGCATGCTTTTCAACCGATCGCAGCCTGCACCCGCATGCCCGCTAACATCACCACCTGGATAGTTCCGACCTTGAATATGTGGACATCTATAAGTACCTAGGTGTCTGGCTAGACTGTAAACTCTCCTTCAGACTCATTTCAAACATCTCCAATCGAAAATCAAATCAAGAGTCGGCTTTCTATTCCATAGCAATGCCTGCCTCCTTCTCACGCCACAAAACTTACCCTAGTAAAACTGACTATCCTCCACCCGATCCTCGGCTTTGTGATGTCATCTACAAAATTGCTTCCAACACTCTACTCAGCAAACTGGATCAGTTTATCACAGTGCCATCCGTTTTGTCACTAAAGCACCTTATACCACCCACCACTCGACTTATGCTCTAGTCGGCTGGCCCCTCGCTACATATTCGTCGCCAGACCACTGGCTCAGGTCATCTACAAGTCCATGCTAGGTAAAGCTCAGTGTTATCTCAGTTCACTGGTCACGATGGCAACACCCATCCGTAGCACGCTCCAGCAGGTGTATCTCACTGATCATCCCTAAAGCCAACACCTCATTTGGCCTCCTTTCGTTCAGTACTCTGCTGCCTGTGACTGGAACAGTGCAAAAATCCCTGAGGTTGGAGACTTTTATCTCCCTCCAACTTCAAACATCTACTATCTGGGCAGCTAACCGATCAGCTGCAGCTGTACATAGTCTATTGGTAAATAGCCCACCCATTTTCACCTACCTCATCCCCATACTGTTTTTATTTATTTACTTTTCTGCTCTTTTGCACACCAATATCTCTACTTGTACATGACCGTCTGATCATTTATCACTCCAGTGTTAATCTGCAAAATTGTAATTATTCGCCTACCTCCTCATGCCTTTTGCACACAATGTATATAGACTCCCCTTTTTTTCTACTGTGTTATTGTTGTTAGCCAAGAGTTGTGAATGTGGTCATGACTTTGTGTTTGGTTTCGCTGTAACTATTTCCTTTATCAATCTAGATCACTGAAACAAAGCTTTCATCTGGCCTCTTGTGGGACTGATCTGGCTTTCTCCTTTCTCTCTCCCTCTCTCTTTCTCTTTCTCTCCCTCTCTCTTTCTCTCCCCCTCTCTCCCCTCTCTCTTTCTCCATCTCTCCCTCCCTCTTTCTCTCTCTTTCTCCTTTTCTCTTTCTCTCCCCATCTCTCTCTCCTTCTCCCCATCAATCTTTCCTTCTCCCCCTCTCTCCCTCTCTCCTCCCCTCTCTCCGCTCCCAGTGTCTTAAACACTCCTGCCATGTTTTGGAATCTCTCACTGAGATCTAGTGTTTCGAGGTATCGACTTACATCTCTTTCTTCCCTCAATTTGCAGTGTGGCTGGGCGACAAAAGAACCCAACTCCCTGTAAATCGCCTCAACTACCTGTCTGATATTGTACCCAGAGGTATCCTCTGGCTGGCCGCTGCCAGAGGAGAGGGAGGCAGGAGGAGAGAGAGAGAGATAGAGAGAGACAGAGAGTTTGAACTCTGATCCGGCTGTAATGAGGTAGAAACACAGCCGGTCTGGACGGAGAGGTGGGACAGCTACGTTATTGATAGGCCCAAATCTATTCTCAATGGCTCTGATTCAGCCTGCTATTCAGCCTGCTATGCGATATGATTGATTGGGTGTGAAAGTATCCGTGGGGTGTGTGTAATCCTGCGCTTGGCGTTGGTGCCTTCACATCCACCAAGATGAATGAGCTTGATGAGTTCTTGAATTTCACCATCTGGCCCCTTAGCCTCTTAACAGGAGCCCTGAGGAACTAAACAGCACATCAGAATGAGTCTGTTAGCTTCACCACGCTGATGGGAGAGAGGGGAGGGGCGAGGAGATGGCTAGATAGAGGCTCTGATTGGTGCAGGCTGTGGCCAAGACATTATCTCTCTGAGCTGTGATTGGTTGAGGCCAGGGCCAATGCATTCTCTGAGCTGTGATTGGTGGGCGGGCCAATACATTCTCTCATTGGTTGGTCAGCAGATGAGGTTAGGGTGGGCAGATTCGATTATGCTAAGCTCAGGGCTTCCCGTGATGTAAAAGCGGGCAAGGGAAAACGGCCTTCTCAGGTCGAACAGTAATCTGCGCCGTTCGGTCATGTTGTCAACAATGCAGCATGGTGCATCATCTAAAACATACAAACATCTCTTTTCCATGAATTATCAAACTATACTGAACAAAAATATACAGGAAAAGCACAATGCAACAATTTCAAAGATTTTACTGAGTTACAGTTCATTTAAAAATCAGTCAACTGAAATAAATTCATTAGGCCTAATCTCTGGATTTAACATGACTGGGAATATAGATATGCATCTGTTGGTCACAGATACCTTAAAAAAGTAGGGGCGTGGATCAGAAACCCAGTCAGTATCTGGTTGCCTCATGCAGTGTGAAACATCTCCTTCACATAGAGTTGATTGTGGCCTGTAGAATGTTGTCCCACTCCTCTTCAATGGCTGTGCGAAGTTGCTGGATATTGGCGGGAACTGAAACACTGTCGCACATGTCGATCCAGGCATCCCAAACTTGCTCAATGGGGGACATATCTGGTCACTGTGAAGGCCATAAACAAACGGGGACATTTTCAGCTTCCAGGAATTGTGTACAGATCCTTGCCACACGGGCTGTGTTTTGTCATGCTGAAACATGAGGTGAATGGCGATGGATGAATGGCACGACAAACGGGCCTAAGGATCTCGTCAGTATCTCTGCATTCAAACTGCCATTGATTAATGCCATTGTGTTCACTGTCCATAGCTTATACCTGCCCATAACATAACCCCCACCGCCACAATGGGGAACTTTGTTCACAAAGTTGGCATCAACAAACTGCTCGCCAACACAACGCCATACATGTGGTCTGCGGTTGTGAGGCAGGTTGGACATACTGCCAAATTCTCTAAAACAATGTTGGAGGCGATTATGGTAGAGAAATTAACATGAAATTCTTTTAAAATAGCTGTGCAGAGACATTCCCCATCTAACCGGACAGAGCTTGAGAGGACCTTCAGAGAATGGGAGAAACTCCCCAAATACAAGTGTGCCACGCTTGTAGCGTCATACCCAAGAAGACTCGAGGCTGTAATCGTTGCCAAGGTGCTTCAACAAAGCACTAAGTAAAGGGTCTGAATACTTATGTAGATGTCATTTTTCCATTTTGTATTTTTTATCAATTCTCAAAAAAAAAAGTAAAACCTGTTTGTCATTGTGGGGTGTTGTGTGAAGATTGATGAGAGGGAAAAAAACAATTGAATCCATGTTAGAATAAGGCTGTAACGTAACAATTTTTTTAAAGTTAAGGCGTCTGAATACTTTCCGAATGCACAGAGCTGCCCATGCCTCATTGTGATTGGCTATGGCTCATTGTTCCAAATGATGGGGAATAACCAATGTCAATAAGCGTCATCACCATCTTTCTTTGCGGTACCTCAAATGGTCGTCAGATAAACTTTTCTGAGTTGATTTTACTCCTCGCTCAGAGTTTGTCTGGGCAGGCGTGTTGACACCACCCTACTCCTCGCTCATCCAGTGTGTTAACCATCCTACTCCTCGCTCAGTTTGTCTGGGCAGTGTGTTGACACCATCCTAAACCTACTCCTCGCTCAGAGTTTGTCTGGGCAGTGTGTTGACACCATCCTAAAACCTACTCCTCACTCAGAGTTTGTCTGGGCAGTGTGTTGACACCATCCTAAAACCTACTCAGAGTTTGTCTGGGCAGTGTGTTGACACCATCCTAAAACCTACTCTGAGCTCAGAGTTTGTCTGGGCAGTGTGTTGACACCATCCTAAAACCTACTCCTCGCTCAGAGTTTGTCTGGGCAGTGTGTTGACACCATCCTAAAACCTACTCTGAGCTCAGAGTTTGTCTGGGCAGTGTGTTGACACCATCCTAAAACCTACTCTGAGCTCAGAGTTTGTCTGGGCAGTGTTGACACCATCCTAAAGCCTACTCTGAGCTGGGAGATTGTCTGGGCAGTGTGTTGACACCATCCTAAACCTACTCCTCGCTCAGAGTTTGTCTGGGCAGTGTGTTGACACCATCCTAAAACCTACTCCTGAGGCTCAGAGTTTGTCTGGGCAGTGTGTTGACACCATCCTAAAACCTACTCCTCGCTCAGAGTTTGTCTAGGCAGTGTGTTGACACCACCTAAATCTCTAAAGGTTTGTCCTACCTCCTCGCTCTGAGCTGGGAGTTTGTCTGGGCAGTGTGTTGACACCATCCTAAAACCTACTCTGAGCTCAGAGTTTGTCTGGGCAGTGTGTGTTGACACCATCCTAAAACCTACTCTGAGCTGGGAGATTGTCTGGGCAGTGTGTTGACACCATCCTAAAACCTACTCTGAGCTCAGAGTTTGTCACAGGCAGTCATGTTGACATAATCCTAAACCTATCTGACAGAGTTTGTCTGGGCAGTGTTGACACCATCCTGAAGCCTACTCTGGGCTAGGAGTTTGCTCACCAGGCAGTGTGTGACACCATCCTGACCACCACTCTGAGCTCAGAGTTTGTCACAGGCAGTGTGTTGGCACCATCCATCCTAAACCTACTCTGAGCTGGGAGTTTGTCTGGGCAGTGTGTTGACACCATCCTAAAACCTACTCTGAGCTCAGAGTTTGTCTGGGCAGTGTGTTGACACCATCCTAAAACCTACTCTGAGCTGGGAGATTGTCTGGGCAGTGTGTTGACACCATCCTAAAACCTACTCTGAGCTCAGAGTTTGTCTGGGCAGTGTGTTGACACCATCCTAAACCTACTCTGAGCTCAGAGTTTGTCTGGGCAGTGTGTTGACACCATCCTAAACCTACTCTGAGCTGGGAGTTTGTCTGGGCAGTGTGTTGACACCATCCTA
>NW_027014295.1:0-13823 GCF_036934945.1 Oncorhynchus masou masou | reverse complement strand
GTTAGAACCCATCCATCCAGAGTCCTATGGAATAAACAGTAACGGTTAGAACTCCATCCATCCAGAGTCCTATGGAATAAACAGTAACGGTTAGATCCCATCCATCCAGAGTCCTATGGAATAAACAGTAACGGTTAGAACCCATCCATCCAGAGTCCTATGGAATAAACAGTAACGGTTAGAACCCATCCATCCAGAGTCCTATGGAATAAACTGTAACGGTTAGAACCCATCCATCCAGAGTCCTATGGAATAAACAGTAACGGTTAGAACCCATCCATCCAGAGTCCTATGGAATAAACAGTTATGAACAGTAACGGTTAGAACCCATCCATCCAGAGTCCTATGGAATAAACAGTAACGGTTAGAACCCATCCATCCAGAGTCCTATGGAATAAACTGTAACGGTTAGAACCCATCCATCCAGAGTCCTATGGAATAAACAGTAACGGTTAGAACCCATCCATCCAGAGTCCTATGGAATAAACAGTAACGGTTAGAACCCATCCATCCAGAGTCCTATGGAATAAACAGTTATGAACAGTAACGGTTAGAACCCATCCATCCAGAGTCCTATGGTATAAACAGTAACGGTTAGAACCCATCCATCCAGAGTCCTATGGAATAAACAGTAACGGTTAGAACCCATCCATCCAGTGTCCTATGGAATGAACAGTAACGGTTAGAACCCATCAATCCAGAGTCCTATGGAATAAACTGTAATGGTTAGAACCCATCCATCCAGAGTCCTATGGAATAAACAGTTATGAACAGTGACGGTTAGAACCCATCCATCCAGAGTCCTATGGAATAAACAGTAACGGTTAGAACCCATCCATCCAGAGTCCTATGGAATAAACAGTTATGAACAGTGACGGTTAGAACCCATCCATCCAGAGTCCTATGGAATAAACAGTTATGAACAGTAACGGTTAGAACCCATCCATCCAGAGTCCTATGGAATAAACTGTTATGAACAGTAATGGTTAGAACCCATCCATCCAGAGTCCTATTGAATAAACAGTAATGGTTAGATCCCATCCATCCAGAGTCCTATGGAATAAACAGTTATGAACAGTAATGGTTAGAACCCATCCATCCAGAGTCCTATGGAATAAACAGTTATGAACAGTAACGGTTAGAACCCATCCATCCAGAGTCCTATGGAATAAACAGTAACGGTTAGAACCCATCCATCCAGAGTCCTATGGAATAAACAGTGACGGTTAGAACCCATCCATCCAGAGTCCTATGGAATAAACAGTTATGAACAGTAACGGTTAGAACCCATCCATCCAGAGTCCTATGGAATAAACTGTTATGAACAGTAATGGTTAGAACCCATCCATCCAGAGTCCTATTGAATAAACAGTAATGGTTAGATCCCATCCATCCAGAGTCCTATGGAATAAACAGTTATGAACAGTAACGGTTAGAACCCATCCATCCAGAGTCCTATGGAATAAACAGTAATCGGTTAGAACCCATCCATCCAGAGTCCGACTGAATAAACAGTTATGAACAGTGACGGTTAGAACCCATCCATCCAGAGTCCTATGGAATAAACAGTTATGAAAAGTAACGGTTAGAACCCATCCATCCAGAGTCCTATGGAATAAACAGTTATGAACAGTAACGGTTAGAACCCATCCATCCAGAGTCCTATGGAATAAACAGTAACGGTTAGAACCCATCCATCCAGAGTCCTATGGAATAAACAGTTAACGGTTAGAACCCATCCATCCAGAGTCCTATGGAATAAACAGTAACGGTTAGAACCCATCCATCCAGAGTCCTATGGAATAAACAGTTATGAACAGTAACGGTTAGAACCCATCCATCCAGAGTCCTATGGAATAAACAGTTATGAACAGTAACGGTTAGAACCCATCCATCCAGAGTCCTATGGAATAAACAGTGCTGGTTAGAACCCATCCATCCAGAGTCCTATGGAATAAACAGTTATGAACAGTGACGGTTAGAACCCATCCATCCAGAGTCCTATGGAATAAACAGTTATGAACAGTAACGGTTAGAACCCACCCATCCAGAGTCCTATGGAATAAACTGTAATGGTTAGAACCCATCCATCCAGAGTCCTATGGAATAAACAGTTATGAACAGTAACGGTTAGAACCCATCCATCCAGAGTCCTATGGAATAAACAGTAACGGCTAGAACCCATCCATCCAGAGTCCTATGGAATAAACAGTAACGGTTAGAACCCATCCATCCAGAGTCCTATGGAATAAACAGTAACGGTTAGAACCCATCCATCCAGAGTCCTATGGAATAAACTGTAACGGTTAGAACCCATCCATCCAGAGTCCTATGGAATAAACAGTAAAGGTTAGAACCCATCCATCCAGAGTCCTATGGAATAAACAGTAAAGGTTAGAACCCATCCATCCAGAGTCCTATAGAATAAACAGTTATGAACAGTGACGGTTAGAACCCATCCATCCAGAGTCCTATAGAATAAACAGTTATGAACAGTGACGGTTAGAACCCATCCATCCAGAGTCCTATGGAATAAACAGTTATGAACAGTGACGGTTAGAACCCATCCATCCAGAGTCCTATGGAATAAACAGTTACGAACAGTAATGGTTAGAACCCATCCATCCAGTGTCCTATGTAATAAACAGTTATGAACAGTAACGGTTAGAACCCATCCATCCAGAGTCCTATGGAATAAACAGTAATGGTTAGAACCCATCCATCCAGAGTCCTATGGAATAAACAGTTATGAACAGTGACGGTTAGAACCCATCCATCCAGAGTCCTATGGAATAAACAGTTATGAACAGTAACGGTTAGAACCCATCCATCCAGTGTCCTAATGAATAAACAGTAACGGTTAGAACCCATCCATCCAGAGTCCTATGGAATAAACAGTAACGGTTAGAACCCATCCATCCAGAGTCCTATGGAATAAACAGTTATGAACAGTGACGGTTAGAACCCATCCATCCAGAGTCCTATGGAATAAACAGTTATGAACAGTGACGGTTAGAACCCATCCATCCAGAGTCCTATGGAATAAACAGCTATGAACAGTGACGGTTAGAACCCATCCATCCAGAGTCCTATGGAATAAACAGTAACGGTTAGAACCCATCCATCCAGAGTCCTATGGAATAAACAGTTATGAACAGTGGCGGTTAGAACCCATCCATCCAGAGTCCTATGGAATAAACAGTAACGGTTAGAACCCATCCATCCAGAGTCCTATGGAATAAACAGTTATGAACAGTGACGGTTAGAACCCATCCATCCAGAGTCCTATGGAATAAACTGTAATGGCTAGAACCCATCCATCCAGAGTCCTATGGAATAAACAGTTATGAACAGTGACGGTTAGAACCCATCCATCCAGAGTCCTATGGAATAAACAGTTACGAACAGTAATGGTTAGAACCCATCCATCCAGAGTCCTATGGAATAAACAGTTATGAACAGTGACGGTTAGAACCCATCCATCCAGAGTCCTATGGAATAAACTGTAACGGTTAGAACCCATCCATCCAGAGTCCTATGGAATAAACTGTAACGGCTAGAACCCATCCATCCAGAGTCCTATGGAATAAACAGTTATGAACAGTGACGGTTAGAACCCATCCATCCAGAGTCCTATGGAATAAACAGTAACGGTTAGAACCCATCCATCCAGAGTCCTATGGAATAAACAGTTATGAACAGTGACGGTTAGAACCCATCCATCCAGAGTCCTATGGAATAAACTGTAATGGCTAGAACCCATCCATCCAGAGTCCTATGGAGTAAACAGTTATGAACAGTGACGGTTAGAACCCATCCATCCAGAGTCCTATGGAATAAACAGTTACGAACAGTAGCGGTTAGAACCCATCCATCCAGTGTCCTATGGAATAAACAGCTATGAACAGTGACGGATAGAACCCATCCATCCAGAGTCCTATGGAATAAACAGTTATGAACAGTGACGGTTAGAACCCATCCATCCAGAGTCCTATGGAATAAACAGTTATGAACAGTGACGGTTAGAACCCATCCATCCAGAGTCCTATGGAATAAACAGTAACGGTTAGAGCCCATCCATCCAGAGTCCTATGGAATAAACTTTAATGGCTAGAACCCATCCATCCAGAGTCCTATGGAATAAACAGTTATGAACAGTGACGGTTAGAACCCATCCATCCAGTGTCCTATGGAATAAACAGTTATGAACAGTAGCAGTTAGAACCCATCCATCCAGTGTCCTAATGAATAAACAGTAACGGTTAGAACCCATCCATCCAGAGTCCTATGGAATAAACAGTTATGAACAGTAACGGTTAGAACCCATCCATCCAGAGTCCTATGGAATAAACAGTTATGAACAGTGACGGTTAGAACCCATCCATCCAGAGTCCTATGGAATAAACAGTTATGAACAGTGACGGTTAGAACCCATCCATCCAGAGTCCTATGGAATAAACAGTTACGAACAGTAGCGGTTAGAACCCATCCATCCAGAGTCCTATGGAATAAACAGTAACGGTTAGAACCCAGCCATCCAGAGTCCTATGGAATAAAGAGTTATGAACAGTAACGGTTAGAACCCATCCATCCAGTGTCCTAATGAATAAACAGTAACGGTTAGAACCCATCCATCCAGAGTCCTATGGAATAAACAGTTATGAACAGTAACGGTTAGAACCCATCCATTCAGAGTCCTATGGAATAAACAGTTATGAACAGTAACGGTTAGAACCCATCCATCCAGAGTCCTATGGAATAAACAGTTATGAACAGTGACGGTTAGAACCCATCCATCCAGAGTCCTATGGAATAAACAGTTATGAACAGTAACGGTTAGAACCCATCCATCCAGAGTCCTATGGAATAAACAGTAACGGTTAGAACCCATCCATCCAGAGTCCTATGGAATAAACAGTTATGAACAGTAACGGTTAGAACCCATCCATCCAGAGTCCTATGGAATAAACAGTAACGGTTAGAACCCATCCATCCAGAGTCCTATGGAATAAACAGTTATGAACAGTGACGGTTAGAACCCATCCATCCAGAGTCCTATGGAATAAACAGTAACGGTTAGAACCCATCCATCCAGAGTCCTATGGAATAAACAGTAACGGTTAGAACCCATCCATCCAGAGTCCTATGGAATAAACAGTAACGGTTAGAACCCATCCATCCAGAGTCCTATGGAATAAACAGTAACGGTTAGAACCCATCCATCCAGAGTCCTATGGAATAAACAGTAACGGTTAGAACCCATCCATCCAGAGTCCTATGGAATAAACTGTAACAGTTAGAACCCATCCATCCAGTGTCCTATGGAATGAACAGTAACGGTTGGAACCCATCCATCCAGAGTCCTATGGAATAAACTGTAATGGTTAGAACCCATCCATCCAGAGTCCTGTGGAATAAACAGTTATGAACAGTGACGGTTAGAACCCATCCATCCAGAGTCCTATGGAATAAACAGTAACGGTTAGAACCCATCCATCCAGAGTCCTATGGAATAAACAGTTATGAACAGTGACGGTTAGAACCCATCCATCCAGAGTCCTATGGAATAAACAGTTATGAACAGTAACGGTTAGAACCCATCCATCCAGAGTCCTATGGAATAAACTGTTATGAACAGTAATGGTTAGAACCCATCCATCCAGAGTCCTATTGAATAAACAGTAACGGTTAGAACCCATGCCATCCAGAGTCCTATGGAATAAACAGTTATGAACAGTAACGGTTAGAACCCATTCATCCAGAGTCCTATGGAATAAACAGTAACGGTTAGAACCCATCCATCCAGAGTCCTATGGAATAAACAGTTATGAACAGTGATGGTTAGAACCCATCCATCCAGAGTCCTATGGAATAAACAGTAACGGTTAGAACCCATCCATCCAGAGTCCTATGGAATAAACAGTAACGGTTAGATCCCATCCATCCAGAGTCCTGTGGAATAAACAGTTATGAACAGTGACGGTTAGAACCCATCCATCCAGAGTCCTATGGAATAAACAGTAACGGTTAGAACCCATCCATCCAGAGTCCTATGGAATAAACAGTTATGAACAGTGACGGTTAGAACCCATCCATCCAGAGTCCTATGGAATAAACAGTTATGAACAGTAACGGTTAGAACCCATCCATCCAGAGTCCTATGGAATAAACAGTTATGAACAGTAATGGTTAGAACCCATCCATCCAGAGTCCTATGGAATAAACAGTTATGAACAGTAACGGTTAGAACCCATCCATCCAGAGTCCTATGGAATAAACAGTAACGGTTAGAACCCATCCATCCAGAGTCCTATGGAATAAACAGTAACGGTTAGAACCCATCCATCCAGAGTCCTATGGAATAAACAGTTATGAACAGTAACGGTTAGAACCCATCCATCCAGAGTCCTATGGAATAAACAGTAACGGTTAGAACCCATCCATCCAGAGTCCTATGGAATAAACAGTTATGAACAGTAACGGTTAGAACCCACCCATCCAGAGTCCTATGGAATAAACAGTTATGAAAAGTAACGGTTAGAACCCATCCATCCAGAGGCCTATGGAATAAACAGTAACGGTTAGAACCCATCCATCCAGAGTCCTATGGAATAAACAGTTATGAAAAGTAACGGTTAGAACCCATCCATCCAGAGTCCTATGGAATAAACTGTAATGGTTAGAACCCATCCATCCAGAGTCCTGTGGAATAAACAGTTATGAACAGTGACGGTTAGAACCCATCCATCCAGAGTCCTATGGAATAAACAGTAACGGTTAGAACCCATCCATCCAGAGTCCTATGGAATAAACTGTAACGGTTAGAACCCATCCATCCAGTGTCCTATGGAATGAACAGTAACGGTTAGAACCCATCCATCCAGAGTCCTATGGAATAAACTGTAATGGTTAGAACCCATCCATCCAGAGTCCTGTGGAATAAACAGTTATGAACAGTGACGGTTAGAACCCATCCATCCAGAGTCCTATGGAATAAACAGTAACGGTTAGAACCCATCCATCCAGAGTCCTATGGAATAAACAGTTATGAACAGTGACGGTTAGAACCCATCCATCCAGAGTCCTATGGAATAAACAGTTATGAACAGTAACGGTTAGAACCCATCCATCCAGAGTCCTATGGAATAAACTGTTATGAACAGTAATGGTTAGAACCCATCCATCCAGAGTCCTATTGAATAAACAGTAATGGTTAGATCCCATCCATCCAGAGTCCTATGGAATAAACAGTTATGAACAGTAATGGTTAGAACCCATCCATCCAGAGTCCTATGGAATAAACAGTTATGAACAGTAACGGTTAGAACCCATCCATCCAGAGTCCTATGGAATAAACAGTAATGGTTAGATCCCATCCATCCAGAGTCCTATGGAATAAACAGTAGACGGTTAGAACCCATCCATCCAGAGTCCTATGGAATAAACAGTTATGAACAGTAACGGTTAGAACCCATCCATCCAGAGTCCTATGGAATAAACAGTAACGGTTAGAACCCATCCATCCAGAGTCCTATGGAATAAACAGTTATGAACAGTGACGGTTAGAACCCATCCATCCAGAGTCCTATGGAATAAACAGTTATGAAAAGTAACGGTTAGAACCCATCCATCCAGAGTCCTATGGAATAAACAGTAACGGTTAGAACCCATCCATCCAGAGTCCTATGGAATAAACAGTTATGAAAAGTAACGGTTAGAACCCATCCATCCAGAGTCCTATGGAATAAACTGTAATGGTTAGAACCCATCCATCCAGAGTCCTGTGGAATAAACAGTTATGAACAGTGACGGTTAGAACCCATCCATCCAGAGTCCTATGGAATAAACAGTAACGGTTAGAACCCATCCATCCAGAGTCCTATGGAATAAACAGTTATGAACAGTGACGGTTAGAACCCATCCATCCAGAGTCCTATGGAATAAACAGTTATGAACAGTAACGGTTAGAACCCATCCATCCAGAGTCCTATGGAATAAACTGTTATGAACAGTAATGGTTAGAACCCATCCATCCAGAGTCCTATTGAATAAACAGTAATGGTTAGATCCCATCCATCCAGAGTCCTATGGAATAAACAGTTATGAACAGTAATGGTTAGAACCCATCCATCCAGAGTCCTATGGAATAAACAGTTATGAACAGTAACGGTTAGAACCCATCCATCCAGAGTCCTATGGAATAAACAGTAACGGTTAGAACCCATCCATCCAGAGTCCTATGGAATAAACAGTGACGGTTAGAACCCATCCATCCAGAGTCCTATGGAATAAACAGTTATGAACAGTAACGGTTAGAACCCATCCATCCAGAGTCCTATGGAATAAACAGTAACGGTTAGAACCCATCCATCCAGAGTCCTATGGAATAAACAGTTATGAACAGTAATGGTTAGAACCCATCCATCCAGAGTCCTATGGAATAAACAGTAACGGTTAGAACCCATCCATCCAGAGTCCTTTGGAATAAACAGTAACGGTTAGAACCCATCCATCCAGAGTCCTTTGGAATAAACAGTAACGGTTAGAACCCATCCATCCAGAGTCCTATTGAATAAACAGTTAAGAACAGTAACGGTTAGAACCCATCCATCCAGAGTCCTATGGAATAAACGGTTATGAACAGTAACGGTTAGAACCCATCCATCCAGAGTCCTATGGAATAAACAGTAACGAGTTAGAACCCATCCATCCAGAGTCCTATGGAATAAACAGTTATGAACAGTGACGGTTAGAACCCATCCATCCAGAGTCCTATGGAATAAACAGTTACGAACAGTAATGGTTAGAACCCATCCATCCAGAGTCCTATGGAATAAACAGCTATGAACAGTGACGGTTAGAACCCATCCATCCAGAGTCCTATGGAATAAACAGTAACGGTTAGAACCCATCCATCCAGAGTCCTATAGAATAAACAGTTATGAACAGTGACGGTTAGAACCCATCCATCCAGAGTCCTATGGAATAAACAGTTATGAACAGTGACGGTTAGAACCCATCCATCCAGTGTCCTATGGAATAAACAGCTATGAACAGTGACGGTTAGAACCCATCCATCCAGAGTCCTAATGAATAAACAGTAGCGGTTAGAACCCATCCATCCAGAGTCCTATGGAATAAACAGTTATGAACAGTGACGGTTAGAACCCATCCATCCAGAATCCTATGGAATAAACAGTTATGAACAGTGACGGTTAGAACCCATCCATCCAGAGTCCTATGGAATAAACAGTTATGAACAGTGACGGTTAGAACCCATCCATCCAGTGTCCTATGGAATAAACAGCTATGAACAGTGACGGTTAGAACCCATCCATCCAGAGTCCTATGGAATAAACAGTAACGGTTAGAACCCATCCATCCAGTGTCCTATGGAATAAACAGCTATGAACAGTGACGGTTAGAACCCATCCATCCAGAGTCCTATGGAATAAACAGTAAAGGTTAGAACCCATCCATCCAGAGTCCTATGGAATAAACAGTAAAGGTTAGAACCCATCCATCCAGAGTCCTATAGAATAAACAGTTATGAACAGTGACGGTTAGAACCCATCCATCCAGAGTCCTATAGAATAAACAGTTATGAACAGTGACGGTTAGAACCCATCCATCCAGAGTCCTATGGAATAAACAGTTATGAACAGTGACGGTTAGAACCCATCCATCCAGAGTCCTATGGAATAAACAGTTACGAACAGTAATGGTTAGAACCCATCCATCCAGAGTCCTATGGAATAAACAGCTATGAACAGTGACGGTTAGAACCCATCCATCCAGAGTCCTATGGAATAAACAGTAACGGTTAGAACCCATCCATCCAGAGTCCTATAGAATAAACAGTTATGAACAGTGACGGTTAGAACCCATCCATCCAGAGTCCTATGGAATAAACAGTTATGAACAGTGCGGTTAGAACCCATCCATCCAGTGTCCTATGGAATAAACAGTTATGAACAGTAGCGGTTAGAACCCATCCATCCAGTGTCCTAATGGAATAAACAGTAACGGTTAGAACCCATCCATCCAGAGTCCTATGGAATAAACAGTTACGAACAGTGACGGTTAGAACCCATCCATCCAGTGTCCTATGGAATAAACAGCTATGAACAGTGACGGTTAGAACCCATCCATCCAGAGTCCTATGGAATAAACAGTAACGGTTAGAACCCATCCATCCAGAGTCCTATGGAATAAACAGTTATGAACAGTGACGGTTAGAACCCATCCATCCAGAATCCTATGGAATAAACAGTTATGAACAGTGACGGTTAGAACCCATCCATCCAGAGTCCTATGGAATAAACAGCTATGAACAGTGACGGTTAGAACCCATCCATCCAGAGTCCTATGGAATAAACAGTAACGGTTAGAACCCATCCATCCAGAGTCCTATGGAATAAACAGTTATGAACAGTGACGGTTAGAACCCATCCATCCAGAGTCCTATGGAATAAACTGTAACGGTTAGAACCCATCCATCCAGAGTCCTATGGAATAAACTGTAACGGCTAGAACCCATCCATCCAGAGTCCTATGGAATAAACAGTTATGAACAGTGACGGTTAGAACCCATCCATCCAGGAGTCCTATGGAATAAACAGTAACGGTTAGAACCCATCCATCCAGAGTCCTATGGAATAAACAGTTATGAACAGTGACGGTTAGAACCCATCCATCCAGAGTCCTATGGAATAAACAGTAACGGTTAGAACCCATCCATCCAGAGTCCTATGGAATAAACAGTTATGAACAGTGACGGTTAGAACCCATCCATCCAGAGTCCTATGGAATAAACAGTTACGAACAGTAACGGTTAGAACCCATCCATCCAGTGTCCTATGGAATAAACAGCTATGAACAGTGACGGTTAGAACCCATCCATCCAGAGTCCTATGGAATAAACAGTTATGAACAGTGACGGTTAGAACCCATCCATCCAGAGTCCTATGGAATAAACAGTTATGAACAGTGACGGTTAGAACCCATCCATCCAGAGTCCTATGGAATAAACAGTAACGGTTAGAACCCATCCATCCAGAGTCCTATGGAATAAACAGTTATGAACAGTAACGGTTAGAACCCATCCATCCAGAGTCCTATGGAATAAACAGTTATGAACAGTGACGGTTAGAACCCATCCATCCAGAGTCCTATGGAATAAACAGTTATGAACAGTAACGGTTAGAACCCATCCATCCAGAGTCCTATGGAATAAACAGTAACGGTTAGAACCCATCCATCCAGAGTCCTATGGAATAAACAGTTATGAACAGTAACGGTTAGAACCCATCCATTCAGAGTCCTATGGAATAAACAGTTATGAACAGTAACGGTTAGAACCCACCCATCCAGAGTCCTATGGAATAAACTGTAATGGTTAGAACCCATCCATCCAGAGTCCTATGGAATAAACAGTTATGAACAGTAACGGTTAGAACCCATCCATCCAGAGTCCTATGGAATAAACAGTAACGGTTAGAACCCATCCATCCAGAGTCCTATGGAATAAACAGTAACGGTTAGAACCCATCCATCCAGAGTCCTATGGAATAAACTGTAATGGCTAGAACCCATCCATCCAGAGTCCTATGGAATAAACAGTTATGAACAGTAACGGTTAGAACCCATCCATCCAGAGTCCTATGGAATAAACAGTAACGGTTAGAACCCATCCATCCAGAGTCCTATGGAATAAACAGTTATGAACAGTGCGGTTAGAACCCATCCATCCAGAGTCCTATGGAATAAACAGTTATGAACAGTGCAGTTTAGAACCCATCCATCCAGAGTCCTATGGAATAAACAGTAACGGTTAGAACCCATCCATCCAGAGTCCTATGGAATAAACAGTTATGAACAGTGACGGTTAGAACCCATCCATCCAGAGTCCTATGGAATAAACAGTAGCAGTTTAGAACCCATCCATCCAGAGTCCTATGGAATAAACAGTAACGGTTAGAACCCATCCATCCAGAGTCCTATGGAATAAACAGTGCTGGTTAGAACCCATCCATCCAGAGTCCTATGGAATAAACAGTTATGAACAGTGACGGTTAGAACCCATCCATCCAGAGTCCTATGGAATAAACAGTTATGAACAGTGACGGTTAGAACCCATCCATCCAGAGTCCTATGGAATAAACAGTAACGGTTAGAACCCATCCATCCAGAGTCCTATGGAATTAACAGTAACGGTTAGAACCCATCTATTCAGAGTCCTATGGAATAAACAGTTATGAACAGTAACGGTTAGAACCCATCCATCCAGAGTCCTATGGAATAAACAGTACCTAAGTTAGAACCCATCCATCCAGAGTCCTATGGAATAAACAGTTATGAACAGTAACGGTTAGAACCCATCCATCCAGAGTCCTATGGAATAAACAGTGACGGTTAGAACCCATCCATCCAGAGTCCTATGGAATAAACAGTATGTTAGAACCCATCCATCCAGAGTCCTATGGAATAAACAGTAACGGTTAGAACCCATCCATCCAGAGTCCTATGGAATAAACAGGGGGAACGGTAAGTGATGGCATATCAACTCACTCACCTAACTGGTACAGTGTCTTCACTCTACATAATGGTCAGATTGTATGTATATGCCGAGCCGGGGCTTGAATGTATAGATCTGTCTATAGCAAGATGGCAGGGTGTGTGTGTGTGAGCGCACTGGCGCGTGTCCCTGTGTGTGTGTGAGTCTAATCTGAAATACCTCAGTTGTTCTATCCGGGGGGGTTTGTGGTTGTCGACAATGGTTTGGCATCGACTTTCACGTCTTTGATTTGCAATAATAATAAATTGTCCTTGTGTTCTGTCGTGGGTTATAGATCAGGTTCCCAAACGTTTTCACTGGAGTCCCCCTTCCAGTGTTGGGTAACACCCTCCCCCCCCCCAATTTCACGGCACAAGCATTGTTCATGACACAAACTGTTGTCACCCTGCTTGTTGGTAGAGAGAATTGAGCAGGTTTAAAGATTATTTCCTGCAATTCTACACATTTTGTCACGAGGTGGAAGGAAAATGTTGCCGTTTTAATGCTCATTTTCTTGCAATTATTTACAAATTTCACCACGTCTAATGTGTGATATTGGAGTGACTCAAAAACTACAACAATATTTATGGGCTAAAAAAAACTAAATAAAAAGACGTCCATGGGCTGATTGATCTGGACATTCCTGACTAGTTATAAACATCTCTCTGAGTAAATGAAAAGACGTCCATGGGCTGATTGATCTGGACATTCCTGACTAGTTATAAACATCTCTAAATAAATGAAAAGACGTCCATGGGCTGATTGATCTGGACATTCCTGACTAGTTATAAACATCTCTCTAAGTAAATGAAAAGACGTCCATGGGCTGATTGATCTGGACATTCCTGACTAGTTATAAACATCTCTCTAAGTAAATGAAAAGACGTCCATGGGCTGATTGATCTGGACATTCCTGGACTAGTTATAAATATCTCTCTAAGTAAATGAAAAGACGCCCATGGGCTGATTGATCTGGACATTCCTGACTAGTTATAAACATCTCTAAGTAAATGAAAAGACGCCCATGGGCTGATTGATCTGGACATTCCTGACTAGCGTAAACATCTCTAAGTAAATGAAAAAGACGCCCATGGGCTGATTGATCTGGACATTCCTGACTAGTTATAAACATCTCTAAGTAAATGAAAAGACGTATCTACGGGCTGATTGATCTGGACATTCCTGACTAGTTATAAACATCTCTCTAAAAGTAAATGGCTCCATGGGCTGATTGATCTGGACATTCCTGACTAGTTATAAACATCTC
>NW_027014294.1:0-13828 GCF_036934945.1 Oncorhynchus masou masou | reverse complement strand
TGAACATCGGAGCCTTACCGCATTCTAGTTGAACATCAGAGCCTTACCACATTCTAGTTGAACATCAGAGCCTTACCACATTCTAGTTGAACATCAGAGCCTTACCACATTCTAGTAGACCATCAGAGCCTTACCACATTCTAGTAGACCATCAGAGCCTTACCACATTCTAGCAGGGCATCAGAGCCTTACCACATTCTAGTTGAACATCAGAGCCTTACCACATTCTAGTTGAACATCAGAGCTTTACCACATTCTAGTAGACCATCAGAGCCTTACCACATTCTAGTAGACCATCAGAGCCTTACCACATTCTAGTAGACCATCAGAGCCTTCACACGTGATGCTGCGTGCTGCCAAGACAAACAAACAGGAATTACACACCACACTGGCCACTGTGTGGCAGACATAAATAAAATACATACATTTTCATAGCAGACATTAGCCTGGTTTAGTATTTTGTATTAATATACATAGAAACAGACTGACTTGCTGGGATGCAGGTGTAGGTGGTATCCAGGTATTTGTAGATTCCCACACAGGGGTCAGAAGTACGGAAGACTTCCGTGTTCACTTCACACACCTGTTTCCCATTGCACCTGGGGGATATCAGGAGGTAAGATGAGCTATGGCTGGGATTTAATCAAGCGGGGTGTCAACAAGCATGCAGCACTTAACATTTAAAGCAAACATTTGAAGTGTTTACTGTGAACATCAGGAAAATTGGCTTTAAAAAGGCACATTGATACTGCAGTGTGCTTTTCAACAACGTGCCTCTGAATCCCAGCCTGTCTTTATCAAATAAACACTGACTGAGTACCTCTGTGTGAGGACCTCCAGGGTGCCAGACCTGTGAACACTGTGTTGGTCAGCTGGTTGGCAGGTCGTCCTTCTTTGCAGGTGGTTCCGTCGGTCCTTCCATACAGAGCTCTCTCAATGGAGATCACCCCAGAATCTAGCAGGGCAAGAAAAAATCAACATGTAAAGAAACAGACAGCACTATGGAGAGACCATCAGGATAGAATGTGTGTGTTCTTACCACAGATCAGGAACTGACGTTTCTCCATTGTCACAGGTGACCACTCCTAGGTAGCTGAGTGAGAAACAATCACATACACTGAACAAAAAATAAACGCAGGTACACATTATACTGGGAACAATAAAATGTGCAGTTTGTCACAAGACAATACCACAGATGTCTCAAGTTGAGGGAGGCGTGCAATTGGCATGAATGTCTACCATAGCTGTCGCCACAGAATTTCATGTTCATTTCTCTACCATAAGCAGCATGCCAACGCTGTTTTAGAGAATTTGGCAATATGTCCAACCGGCCTCACAAACGCAAACCACGTGTACCACCAATCCGGGAACACCACATCCAGCTTCTTCACCTGCGAGATTGTCGGACATGCCCTCCGACGAAACAGCACATGCAAAGTGTCAAAACAGAACTTAGATCAAATCGTACTACACCGGCTCTGACGCCTGGCCGGATGTAGCAGGGCTTGCAAACGTTTACAGACTACAAAGGGAAGCACAGCCAAGAACTGCCCAGTGACAAGCCTACTAGTTGAGCTAAATTACTTCTATGCTCAGCGTCGAGGAAAGTAACACTGAAACATGCATGAGAATCAGGCTGTTCCGGATGACTGATCACACTCTCCGCAGCCGATGCGAGTAAGACCTTTAAACAGGTCAACATTCACAAGGCCAGACGGATACCAGGACGAGTATTCCGAGCATGCGCTGACTAACTGGCAAATGTCTTCACTCACATTTTCAACATATCCCTGACTGAATTTGTCATACCAACATGCTTCAGCAGACCACCATAGTGCCCAAGAACACTAAGTTAACCTGCCTAAATGACTATCGACCCATAGCACTCACATCTGTAGCCATGAAGTTAGCTTTGAAAGGCTGAACACCCTTATCCCAGAAACCCAAGACCCACTCCCAAAAGCATACCGGCGCCAACAGGTCCATAGATGATGCAATCTCGATTGCACTCCACACTGCCCTTTCCCACCTGGACAAAAGGAACACCTATGTGAGAATGCTATTCATTGACTACAGCTAAGCATTCAACACCAGAGTGCCCTCAAAGCTCATCACTAAGCTCAGGACCCTGGGACTAAACACCTCCCCCTCTGCAACTGGATCCTGCTCTTCTTGACAGGCCAACCCAGGTGGTAAGGAAGCTTACAAAACATCCGCCACATTGATCGTCAGCACGTGGGCCCTCAGGGGTGCGTGTGCTCAGTCCCCTCCTGTACTCCCTGCTTTACACATGACTGCACGGCCAGGCACGGCTCAACGCCATCATTAAGTTAACTGATGACAACAGTGGTAGGCCTGATCACCAACAACGACGAGACAGCCTATAGGGAGGTCAGAGACCTGACCGTGTGGTGCAAGGACAACAACCTCTCCTCAACATGATCAAGACAGAGATAATTGTGGACAACAGGAAAAGGAGGACGTGGAGCACTCCCCCAGTCTCATCAGCCGGGGCTGTAGTGGAGCAGGTTGAGAACTTCAAGTTCCTTAGCATCCACATCACCAACAAAGTAACATGGTCCAAGCACCAAGACAGTCAGACAAAAGACTTGGCATGGGTCCCTCAGATCCTCAAAAGGTTCTACATTTGCACCATCGAGAGGGACTGTGACGGGTTGCATAAGTGCCTGGTAAAAAAGAATGATGCGCCCACACACAATCACCAACGTATTCTGCAGCTGGTAGTACAGCAAACTGCAGCCAGCACTGAAACACATCACACAGCTAGTTCAGCTTTTCTTAACCTAGGTCAGTCTCATCGCAATTCTTTACAGAATAGTAGTGTACAGCATATACAGTAAGTATATAATTAATGTACAGTATGGTACTGCGTATAGACAGACATGGGACAGAGCCTAGTCCTCAGATAATACAGGATGCTGTATATTAGACCTGGGTCATACTGTTGATATTGGACTTTAATTAATTACTTTCAATACAAACTGATATAGAAACTTCTGGAATATACTGGAATGTATATTTTAAAAACGCCCCCTCAAATACATATTTTGTTACAAGTCAGTATACTCACAGGTGAACGCAGTCAGTCTGACAAGGAGCATGATGCTGGGTACAGGTGTGGTAGTAGCTGGTTCAGTTGTAGTAGTAACAAGTAAGATGTTACAGATGGTCACCTGGACAAATACACCTAACATTTATTGATACTTGCAAAGAACAGATCCTTGTTTGCAAAGCATCAACCAGGAACACAAAGCACAGCAGATTAGCAGTCAACTCGGCAACACAGAACTAAAATCTCACGCCAGCTCAAACCACATGTACTGTGTGATGGTGCCGTCCTCCGTTACGCAATCACCACAGCATGAAGCCCATTTTAGTTATCGTTGGGTTTTATTTTCTCTGGGTGTCAATCTACCTGTGATTATGTCACGTAATACAGTTTCAGTAAACAGTTTGTCTCCTGTGGGAGAAGTAACCAATCTAATTATCCAGTGCTTAATTTTAGCCGGCTGGCACCTCCCCTGTTTTAGACTTTCGTTGGGAGTTTTTTTAGCCAGATTCAGTACCTCCCAGAATTTCATTTTTATCTTCACTTTTCCCAATGTGAATATTATAATAAAAATATATCAAAGTTAATTTGAGTTGCCTCATTGGCAATTCTTCCATACAGGCCATTCCCAATATGTCATATACAATCACAGGAAAAGACAGGTTGGCTACCAAAATATATTTGATTAGCTTCCAAATATTGTTGTACAATGTATAAACGAGAGATGGTCTTTTGGCAGGAAACATACTGATATCTTCCGCAGAGGCACTGCCCATCATTGGGGTGAGTCAGTGACACTGGTAACTATTTTCAGTGTCACTGACTTGCCGAATGATGCGCAGTACTCTTGCCCGGGGATGTCTGACATGTTGTGCCAAAACACCATCTCTAGACTAACGTCGTCCTCATATTGTAGCCTACAATATATGTATCTCCACACACCTAGGCCAAGGCTATTGATGGATTCAAGACAAGGTGGTTTTTATTGAGCTCAGAGTCAGTTTGTCAGTGTCAAAGTAGCCTGTCATTGCGATCATTTGTGCACTATTAAAGATTCTGCAATGTCAGGCATGTAAAATTATGCAGAATTGCATTAAATGTATTTATATAAAAGGCCACATTTTCCCAGACCCTAGGCTACAAAAAAGTTACCCTGTGTGTGTAGTTCTACTCTCTATGCCACTATACACATGTACAATCTGTTCTCAGAACATTTTGTATTATTCTATACTTAAATCCATAACACTCCATTTAGTAGGATAAATCACATTTCATACGGTATGAATTAATTTGAGAAACATCCATCACCCATTTTGTATCAAACATTACAAATTACAATTCATATTATGTTACAAATTTGCAAAAGTAATCAACTGTTACAATTCTAGATAGGAGGTAGGCAGCTAACCTCATATAGCTTAATAACTTAGCTTGGCTAGGGGTTACGTTACGGAGCTAAGGGGTTAAGGTTAGCTGAAAGGGTTCACTAAAAGGGTTAAGGGATGTGTTAGCTAACATGCTAAGTAGTTGCAAAGTAAAAGTAGCCAGTACTTGAAAAATATTATTAGCTAAAGTGTCAATGTTGTTTCAAACTCGTCACCTTTGGGTTGCTAGACTTATACACCCACCCTGTCCAACCACCATGCTTAAATTTGTCTAAAGTAACCATACTGAATCATACTAAACTGGAGTGTTCCGGATTTACTTTTACTACGTATAGTCTGAGACCAGGCTGCAATGCGATGATATGCATACAATGCTTTATTATAAAAGTGATATTCCTTCATGCGTTCCGGTACCTCAGAATTCCCCAGGTCACCCCCCTTCTCGCGCTCACTTTTTTTGTTCCGGCACCTACCAATTTACCAATTAAACACTGAATTTAACAAAGTGTTCATGCGCAGGTCTTCCCATATTCACAAAGATAACAACACCATATGTGATTGAATCGCAAGACAGCATTATATTGGTTTTTCATTTCAATAGTACAATCGCCAGTTACCATAAATTAACATAATTTACGCCATTTGCTATGTTCTTTGTTGTTTCTTTATTGGACCAATTACACGTGAACACTTTGCTTGTTTCAAGTTGTTTGTATTGTTTGCTTATCTCACCCTGGAGCCGGCTTGTTTCTCCTGCGTCTCTGGAAAGAGCATGCTCAGTCATTAATGATTATATATCCTATGGCAGACGTCCCCAATTACATTCAGCCGTGGGACGATTTTGCTTTACGGGAATTCTATTAATTCCCCCTGGCCTGCGCCCCGGGTGAACCCGGTAAGCGTTGATTGCCTTCGTTTTGAACCAGGCCGCCTCCCGGCATTGAGCTGGGTGTCCCAAATTTGGTCGGATGGCGAATTGTACACACCATGCTTGGTCTTATTTTTGTTTATGTCTGCGGAGCAGAAGACGCGTGTGTTAAACAGTGGCGACCCGTCATTCAGGGCAGGTGGGGCTCTGAGACCAACATTTTTAGCAACAAATGTATAAATGTTTTTTTGGGGGGGCTTGCCTGTTTTGCATGTTATTTTGGCATTAATACATGTGAGTTTGAAACAATGTAAAAATATATATATATTGAGTTAATAAAGCTGCATACAAACATGGGCTGTGGTTCAAATGCAAAGTAGACAGCCCTCGGCTCTTGGGGAATCCCAGATGCTTTGTTTGTCTTTGGTCCAAATGATTAGCCACCAAGCAATGGAAGTTTGCAACGTAAGCCCCTCAGCCCTCATTTTTTAATGGATTTTGCGAGTGTACAATTATGTTCACTTCGGAGCCTGAAAAGCCCCATAATTCAATTTGTAAACTTAACCTAAACTTAAGCCTGAACTTAACCTCAACGTCAATATGGAGTCAACAACAAGTGTAAGTAAAAACGAATGTAAATTAAGTTAGAAATTGTGCTACTAATGCACAAACACAAGTTTTTGTTTGGTTAGCTTTTGGAAATTGTAGAAATAAAACATTTTCCTCCTTCAGAAGTAGCTAAGCAGGCTAATGTTAGTTAGCAAATTAATTTGCAAGCTATCATACAGTAGGTGTATATTAATAATGATGTAGTTAATATGAGTAGACATGCAATCATATAAAGCACCACCAGCTACCGGTGGCTGAAAACACAATCATTGCGGGATGAACAGCTGATGAATTTCCTGACAGAGACGGTCCATTTAAAAATCATTCCTTCCTCCCTCGCCCTTTTCCCTGCAAGTGTACTCAGACGTCATGATACCTCATCAGAACTTCCCTCTTAATTTGAGGGCTGGGGTATAGGGTATGTCTTTTAAGTGTTTGGAATGCAGCCATGGTCTTGTTTTTTTGAGTAAGGCAACTCCAAAATGCAGGTGTTTCAGCCGAGCTCAGTGCTTTCTGTGGTGGTGGGGCTGGACGGCAGAAGATAGGAAGGAGCATTGTGCCGTGATTGACTCAGTGTTTTGTCACTCATGGGGTCCTTACGCAATAGCCAAGCTTAAGTCCTTAGAAAGGGTAGACATCCAACATTTCAGCCAATGTGCGGGGACACTGGTTAGTCGGTACAGTATCTTTGATTGGACTGATTATATCAACATCTTACTTTCACAATCTTAATTGTGAAATAATGAAGAGAAATATAGATAAAACATATCGGTGCTCATCGGCCATCAGACATAAACATTACACAACAATTTGGAGATCGCAAATTCAACAATGAGTGGTTTGTAAGGAATTGGTGACAGTGCCTAACTGCAAGCGTTGTAGCTGGGAAGTCGGGAATAAACAGCTCAAACTGGGAAAATATATTTTGAAAGGTCATTCAACTCAGAATTGTAAATCTGTCATCTTTCTCTTTGATGACAAAATTTGTCCACAAGGACAGCCGCGCCACTTTCCCGTTCAAGCATATCACAACAAGTGAGTCCAAAAATGTCTTACGCTGCTTCATAAATTATGTACTGTAGGATGCCAGAGAGATATCTATCTTGTAGCTAAGAAAGTAATACTAAGTGTATGCTGTGTAGTAAGCTGTTAGTAGCCCATGTGCCTCACCCTAATCATTTGGTCTATTTTCATCAACGTGGTATTGTAAACACATTGTTCCTGGCCGGTGTGTGCTTGTTTACTAAATTGTTTTGTACAGCTCTGACAGTGCTACTGATAGTAGTGATGGCGCTTGTTTCTTTAAAGGCACTAAATGAGGCTGAATTAACTGTTTCACTGCCCCACAAAGCTCTGCTGAAAGCCAGGTGTAACAGTGGTATAGTGTTGGGACTCTGCTTTTGGGACAGCTTTATGTAGGCCCTAACAGTTTGTGGGCACCGTTTGTCACCGTTATAGGGTAATTCATGTATTGTTCAGTGTTGTTGTGTAGTTGCTTTACTGGCATGCACCCACTTTAAAAAATAATTTTTGCTTCACTAAGATTTACGTGCTAAAATCGCTACTGGTGTGAAGACTCAAAAATATATCATTGGAATGTTTCCTGCATGGATTTTCGTAGCAGGGAGCCTATCAAGGGGGTTATTTATTGGGTGGAGCCAGAAATAAAGGCATAAGATATAACGGAAGACATCGATGGAGTTGTTGCACGCCGATTGACCTGTATGGTGGACGGAGAAAAGAAGTTCACTTCATCCATGCTACTGTTCTTTGATGAAGAGTCTCTCCCTTCTCATATAAAGTTAGGATTCATGAGATACCCTGAAGAGCTTTTGTGCACAAGCCTCTTAAGTGTCATGAATGTAAAAGATCTGTCAAGTGTGTGCAGAAGGCAAGAATATCGTGTACCAGATGAAGGGAAATGCTGCAAATGTGGCGGTGAACATGTGCCTGAATTCTTGGAGAATGAGGTGGCAAGGGTAAGGAGTGTCCAGTCTCCTGTCTGGAGGTGTTGACAAAATTGGAAGGAACGAGTGGCGGGGAATACGCAATGGTAGTAGAGCCACCAAGACCAGTGAAGGCTTCTCATCAACCAAGGGATAGTAAAATGCTACATGTTAAAAAGGTGGACTTAGTATTATTTATTGCAATGATCATAAACTGTACAGCACAAGCGAAGAAGAAGTCTAACAAAAGTCAGGGTGGTGAGGTCTGCCCAACGCATCACCGGGGTCAAACTACCTGCCCTCCAGGCCACCTACAGCACCCGATGCCACAGGAAGGCCAAAAAGATCATCAAGGACAACAACCACCCAAGCCACTGCCTTTTCACCCCGCTATCATCCAGAAGAGTAGGCCAGTGCAGGTGCATCAAAGCTGGGACCAAGAGACAGAGTTGTTCTGTCTCAAGGCCATCAGACTGTTAAATAGCCATCACTAGCACATTAGAGGCTGCTGCCCTATATACATAGACTTGAAATCACTGGTCACTTTTATAATTGAAATACTAGTCACTTTAATATTGTTTGACGTTTTGCATTACTCATCTCGTGTGTGCGTATATACTGTATTCTATCCTATTCTACTGTACCTTAGTCTATGCTGCTCTGACATTGCTCGTCCAAATATTTCTATATTCTTAATTCCATTCCTTTACTTTAGATTGTGGGTATTGTTAGATATTACTTGTTAGATTTGACTGCACTGTTGGAGCTAGAAACACAAGCATTTCGCTACATCTGCAATAACATCTGCTGAATGTGTATGTGACAAATTTAATTTGACCTATTTGATTTCGAGGTAATTTTATGAGTCAACTAGTGTTATAGCTGGAAGTCTACAGGAACAATTAGCATGCTAGCTGTTCCTGTTCATCCAACTCTGGAGAAGTAAATAAATAGCCTCATTGCCAAAATCTCAAACTATCCTTTTAGTTTGGAAGAAATTAGTCATTGGGGCTAATTACAAGGGGAGCCTTTTTCTGTTGTGGTGGTTATTCTGTAAAATTCATAGGTGGGACGTTTTTAAATGGTAATTTTCTGGATGGAAAACAGTTTGTCAACTTAAACGACCAAAACCAGATAGAAAGAATTCAGAAACAATATTGAACTTAATATATTTTGAATAATACCATCTTTGAGAAGGAACAACCCAATGAAAGCTCCACGGTCAGGGCGAATCAGAAATACAAAAAACAGGCATTCAGGGCACATGCTTCTTGATTGTGTTATGCTTGAGCAGAGGAACACAGCATTAGCCGTGGCAGAATGCATAGAATTGCAGAAATTATCTTTAAAACTGCAACATTTTCTCTCTGCTCAATGAGAAAATGTGTAGAATTGCAGAAAATTTGCTTCACAAAAGCAACATTTTCTACTTTACCCTACTAGCTATATGGCTGTTCAAGTGTATACTTCCTCTTCCAATGAACTGTGGGGAGGTCAAAATATACAGTATGATGGGGATCCCTGGGTTGCCGGTTTGCCTGAGTGGAGGTCCTTGGGCACATAAAATGGTATAGGCTACTTTCAGTCATTAATTTCTTAGTCTCTCTTTCACTCCTCTCTCAAGAGGACCTGAGCCCTAGAAGCATGCCTCAGGACTACCTGGCCTGATGACTCTGGCTGTCCACCTGGTCGTGCTGCTGCTCCAGTTTCAACTGTTCTGCTTTGGTATAGCACTTTGTGACATCAGCTGACGTAAAAAGTGCTTTAGAAATAGATTTTATTGATAAATGTTTCAGGGTTATTTAATCAGAATTTATTAGTATCAATGAATATTTGAATAACCTATTACTATAAATAGTTTTTGATGCGATATTGAATTTGGGTTCAGATTTTGTGACTTTGTAAGTAGTCTTGAACTCACCAAAATAAATCCTCTGGCTTCAACCTCATGATCAACTCTAAACTTAGATGATCTACTTACCTGGGTGAGTTTTAGTCGGAGTAATGTACGTGTGTGGAAGCTCCATTGAAATGTTATTAACTTTTTGTATTACCAGTCACATTGCGACTAATGGAGAATGAGCAAATGATTACGTTAATATTCCCTTCTCCTGAGCAATGTAGCTTTCATCGGGTTGCAATTTATGATCCCTTTTTCCTTATCAATGATTTTAATTTGCTGTCAAAATCACCTCCATTAAGGACATTTACTGAAGACCCTGATCAGACACAAGACAATGACACAGTGGATGGGAAATCTATTAAGACTTACTTTCTAATGTTTTTTTACAATACAATTTGAACATGGATCAGTCACATTTTGCCTGATTTAAGTTACATAATAAATTAATCAATAATTCAAATGGAAAACAGATTGTATTTTTGCCTTTGGGTTGTCCCCCAAACTTTCTGGTTGCACAGCTTGAATGAGATTAAGAAGGATTAGACAGTGAAGTCATCAAATTGAAGATTATCCAGGAAGTATATCAGCATTGGAAGCCAAATTGAACTCCCAATGAATGGAGCTGACCGAAACAATGGAAACAGTTGGCTCCGATACTTACGGGTCTCGCTTATGACATCTCCGTCTAATCCCTCTCTCTCATTTTTTATTTTTGAACCTTTATTTGACTAGTCAAGTCAGATTTAAGGGAAGAGCTTTCACTGATTCAGATGAACACCCACTTTCACAGTAATTGTCCTCTGTTACAAAATGTTGATTTATCACTGTCTCTAATGATCTTGGTATACCGTTTCCTTTTGCGAGTTGAAGGAGATGCATGAAATGATGTTTATTGCCTGTTTACATTAAATAATAATTTACCCTCCAATAACCCTGTGTTTTGGCTTTGTTGGTATACCCCAGGTTTTGAGGGAAGACTGTTGGAAAAGTATTCCAGATGAAGCCAGTTGAGAGTATCCCAAGAGTGTGCAATGCTGTCTACTTTTTGAAGAATCTAAAATATATTTTGGATTTAACACTTGTTACATGATTCCATGCGTGTTATTTCATAGTTTTGATATCTCCACTATAATTCAATGTTGAAAATAGCAAAAATAACTTGAGTAGATGTGTCCAACCTTTGAATGGTACTGTAGATTTGAGCAATAACGCCTGAGGTGTAGTATATTGGTTATACACCACGGCTAAGGGATGTTCTTATGTGTGACACACAGTGCCTGAACACAGCCCTTAGCCATGGTATATTGGCCATATAATCACAAATTCCCCGAGGTGCCTTATTGCCATTATAAACTAATTACCAACGTAGTTATAGCAGTAAAAAAAAAATGTCATACCCATGGTATACGGTCTGATATACCATGGCTGTCAGCCAATCAGCTTCAGGCTCAACCACCCAGTTTATAATTTATTGTTGACACTGCAAATATGAGCACCCCACTGCTTTTTTGTAGGTCTGTGTGTAGAGTGCCTTCAGAAAGCATTCATACACCTCGACTTACTCCACTTTGTGTTACAGCCTGAATTCAAAATGGATGACGAAATAAGTCTCACCCATCTACACATTTTATACATTTTTTTGCAAATGTATTAAATTAAATCTCATTTAGATAAGTATTCAAACCCCTGAGTCAATACATGTTAGAATCACCTTTGTCAGTGATGACAGCTGTGAACCTTCTGGGTCTAACAGCACACCTGGACTGTACAAAACTTGCACATTATTTAAATTCTTCAAGCTCTGTCAAGTTGGTTTGACCATTACTAGACAGCCATTTAAGTCTTGCCTTTGAGTTGATTTAAGCCAAAACTAAGTAACTGCAGTGTATATTGTTTTAGGTTATTAAAATATGAAGACTGGTACTCGTGTTTTGTTTGCCCCAAACATAAACCATGTATCCAAGACCTTGAATGTTTTAATCCTTCTTGGTGTAATATTATTTGGATTCAAATAAAGTATTTAGTGTGAAAGGACATGTTTCATAATATTGAACAAAAGACCAAGTCTAGTCTTTATGCTGCTTAGTTTAATTCAGACCAATCACCACAGTTCAGAAAATAAGTATTTCTTCAAAACAATGTTTAAGTACACAAAAAATTATGTCAGTGTTATTTGAAGAATAGTTTATTTTTGGGGTTAATGTTTAATTTCTCGATGCTTCCTCCTGACCGTGCATTGCTGCAGCACAAGAGGGGCCTCATTATGATTGTACTACACACAAATTATGCCTGATGAAATACACAATGGGATTTACACATTTTTGAATTAACAGATTTTACACTCAATTGAGACTTCAGAGGAGAGAAGACAGGAAACAAATACAAATCCACCCAATGAAGAGGAAGTTATCCAAGTAGTCTCTCTGGTCTTTGTTCCTCAGAGAAGATCTCCTGCAAGACAAAAACGGTCAGCCCCAGTGTTCTACTACCCAGTCGTGTGTGTGTGTGTGTATTACCGTATGCATGCGTTCCTCACATTTAGCCACAGGTGTAAGCCACATCCAGGTACTTGTAGGTCCCTACACAGGGATCTCCATACAGAGAGTTGGACGCCGTGACGTCACACTGGCTCTTCCCATTACACCTGTGTCAACGACAGGTACAGGTTAACACTACAGTCATGTTTCTACAGTCCAGGTTAACACTACAGTCCAGGTTAACACTACAGTCATGCATTTCTACAGGTAGAAGTTAACACTACAGTACACTGCAGGTTTCAGTACCTCTTTGCCACCTTACTGGTGGTTATGGATTGGCTCAGGCAGTTGGTGTTGGCTAGTTGGTTAGCGGGCCGATTAAAGGAACACACTAGCTGGTCACGGCGGCCATAGTTGGCACTGTGGATCTGGATCGTACCTTCATCTGAGGGAGAGGAAGGAGAAAGGGGGATGAGGTAAGGCTGGATGTCTTTGGTGTACAAGTGATGGTAATAAACAGTGTATAATACTGCTCTACTATATCATATGAGATGTGACTACACTGTACAGCAGTGTTGACCAGCTTACAACATTCTAATAGAGCAGCATACTACCCTGCATCCCACTGCTGGCTTGCTTCTGAAACTAAGCAGGGTTGGTCCTGTTGAGTCTCTGGATATGTGACCAGATGCTGCTGGAGGTGGTGTTGAAGGGCCAGTAGGAGGCACATTTTGCTCTGGTCTAAAAAAAGATCCCATAGCCGCGTGTAGGGTGCAGTCTTTCTGATGGGACCTTAAACGGGTGTCCTGACTCCAAGTCACTAAAGAGCCCATGGCACATATCATAAGAGTAGGGGTGTTAACCCCGGTGTCCTAGCTAAATTCCCAAATCTGAATCTCATACCATCATGGTCACCTAATCATCCCCAGCTTACAATTGGCTCATTCATCCTCTTCTCCCCTGTAACTATTCCCCAGGTCATTGCTGTAAATGAGTGTTTTCAGTCAACTTACTTGGTAAAATAATGTATAAAAATAGAGCCCCGCATTCTCGCCGGGGCATCGGAGCCTCCCCGCATTCTCGCGGGGCATCGGAGCCTCCCCGCATTCTCGCGGGGCATCGGAGCCTCCCGCATTCTCGCGGGGCATCGGAGCCTCCCCGCATTCTCGCGGGGCATCGGAGCCTCCCGCATTCTCGCGGGGCACCGGAGCCTCCCGCATTCTCGCGGGGCATCGGAGCCTCCCGCATTCTCGCGGGGCATCGGAGCCTCCCCGCATTCTCGCGGGCATCGGAGCCTCCCCGCATTCTCGCGGGGCATCGGAGCCTCCCCGCATTCTGCGGGGCATCGGAGCCTCCCCGCATTCTCGCGGGGCATCGGAGCCTTACCTCATTCTAGTTGAACATCGGAGCCTTACCACATTCTAGTTGAACATCGGAGCCTTACCACATTCTAGTTGAACATCAGAGCCTTACCACATTCTAGTTGAACATCAGAGCCTTACCACATTCTAGTTGAACATCGGAGCCTTACCACATTCTAGTTGAACATCGGAGCCTTACCACATTCTAG
>NW_027014293.1:0-13829 GCF_036934945.1 Oncorhynchus masou masou | reverse complement strand
TGATCACAATATAACCCTAGAATAACACTGGCTGTACTGGATGAGATCACAATATAACCCTAGAATAACACTGGCTGTACTGGATGAGATCACAATATAACCCTAGAATAACACTGGCTGTACTGGATGAGATCACAATATAACCCTAGAATAACACTGGCTGAGCTGGATGAGATCACAATATAACCCTAGAATAACACTGGCTGTACTCACCACCTGTTTACAGTTACATTTTAGTCATTTAGCAGACGATCTTATCCAGAGTGACTTACAATTAATACATTCATCGTAGGGTAGCTAACAGAGACAACAGTATGTTACAGTCATTGTAAGCACATTTTCCCTCAAAAAGTAGCTATCAGCAAAGTCAGTGCTAGTAAGAAAAGACCACTGTGAGTGTTAGTTCAAGATGAAGCTGCACTGTTGACAAGAGAGCTGTACTGGCTGCCCTCTGGCTGGATATACAGCATGTTGAAGCCCACTGTTGACAAGAGAGCTGTACTGGCTGCCCTCTGGCTGGATATACAGCATGTTGAAGCCCACTGTTGACAAGAGAGCTGTACTGGCTGCCCTCTGGCTGGATATACAGCATGTTGAAGCCCACTGTTGACAAGAGAGCTGTACTGGCTGCCCTCTGGCTGGATATACAGCATGTTGAAGCCCACTGTTGACAAGAGAGCTGTACTGGCTGCCCTCTGGCTGGATATACAGCATGTTGAAGCCCACTGTTGACAAGAGAGCTGTACTGGCTGCCCTCTGGCTATTTATGCTGCAGTAGTTTATGTGTCGGGGGGCTGGGGTCAGTTTGTTATATCTGGAGTACTTCTCCTGTCCAATTCGGTGTCCTGTGTGAATCTAAGTGTGCGTTCTCTAATTCTCTCCTTCTCTCTCTCGGAGGACCTGAGCCCTAGGACCATGCCCCAGGACTACCTGACATGATGACTCCTTGCTGTCCCCAGTCCACCTGGCCGTGCTGCTGCTCCAGTTTCAACTGAACCGCGGCCCTAGGACCATGCCCCAGGACTACTTGACATGATGACTCCTTGCTGTCCCCAGTCCACCTGGCCGTGCTGCTGCTCCAGTTTCAACTGTTCTGCCTTATTATTATTCGACCATGCTGGTCATTTATGAACATTTGAACATCTTGGCCATGTTCTGTTATAATCTCTACCCGGCACAGCCAGAAGAGGACTGGCCACCCCACATAGCCTGGTTCCTCTCTAGGTTTCTTCCTAGGTTTTGGCTTTTCTAGGGAGTTTTTCCTAGCCACCGTGCTTCTACACCTGCATTGCTTGCTGTTTGGGGTTTTAGGCTGGGTTTCTGTACAGCACTTTGAGATATCAGCTGATGTACGAAGGGCTATATAAATAAATTTGATTTGATTTGATTTGATATACAGCATGTTGAAGCCCACTGTTGACAAGAGAGCTGTACTGGCTGCCCTCTGGCTGATATACAGCATGTTGAAGCCCACTGTTGACAAGAGAGCTGTACTGGCTGCCCTCTGGCTGGATATACAGCATGTTGAAGCCCACTGTTGACAAGAGAGCTGTACTGGCAGCCCTCTGGCTGGATATACAGAATGTTGAAGCCCACTGTTGACAAGAGAGCTGTACTGGCAGCCCTCTGGCTGGATATACAGCATGTTGAAGCCCACTGTTGACAAGAGAGCTGTACTGGCTGCCCTCTGGCTGGATATACAGCATGTTGAAGCCCACTGTTGACAAGAGAGCTGTACTGGCTGCCCTCTGGCTGGATATACAGCATGTTGAAGCCCACTGTTGACAAGAGAGCTGTACTGGCTGCCCTCTGGCTGATATACAGCATGTTGAAGCCCACTGTTGACAAGAGAGCTGTACTGGCTGCCCTCTGGCTGGATATACAGCATGTTGAAGCCCACTGTTGACAAGAGAGCTGTACTGGCTGCCCTCTGGCTGATATACAGCATGTTGAAGCCCACTGTTGACAAGAGAGCTGTACTGGCTGCCCTCTGGCTGGATATACAGCATGTTGAAGCCCACTGTTGACAAGAGAGCTGTACTGGCTGCCCTCTGGCTGGATATACAGCATGTTGAAGCCCACTGTTGACAAGAGAGCTGTACTGGCTGCCCTCTGGCTGATATACAGCATGTTGAAGCCCACTGTTGACAAGAGAGCTGTACTGGCTGCCCTCTGGCTGGATATACAGCATGTTGAAGCCCACTGTTGACAAGAGAGATGTACTGGCTGCCCTCTGGCTGGATATACAGCATGTTGAAGCCCACTGTTGACAAGAGAGCTGTACTGGCTGCCCTCTGGCTGGATATACAGCATGTTGAAGCCCACTGTTGACAAGAGAGCTGTACTGGCTGCCCTCTGGCTGGATATACAGCATGTTGAAGCCCACTGTTGACAAGAGAGCTGTACTGGCTGCCCTCTGGCTGGATATACAGCATGTTGAAGCCCACTGTTGACAAGAGAGCTGTACTGGCAGCCCTCTGGCTGATATACAGCATGTTGAAGCCCACTGTTGACAAGAGAGCTGTACTGGCTGCCCTCTGGCTGGATATACAGCATGTTGAAGCACACTGTTGACAAGAGAGCTGTACTGGCTGCCCTCTGGCTGGATATACAGCATGTTGAAGCCCACTGTTGACAAGAGAGCTGTACTGGCTGCCCCCTGGCTGGATATACAGCATATTGAAGCCCACTGTTCCAGTGGGGAGTTTCCTCTGTCTGCAGTTCTCTGTGGAAAGAAGGAAACTGGGTGTGTAAATATACAAGGAAATGTAGTGTGTAAACATAGAAGGAAATTGGGTGTGCAAATAGCAGGAAATGGGGTGTGTAAATATACAAGGAAATGGGGTGTGTAAATATACAAGGAAATGGGGTGTGTAAATATACAAGGAAATGGGGTGTGTAAATATACAAGGAAATGGGGTGTGTAAATATACATGGAAATGGGGTGTGTAAATATACATGGAAATGGGGTGTGTAAATATACAAGGACATGGGGTGTGTAAATTCCAATAAGATACAGTATAGTGATGTCACCATGAGGATAAAATATGTTAACGTCAGAATAATTACACAGTCGTGTTAAAAGAACACACAACTGGAAATACTCCAGATTGAATATGAATTGCCAATGAATGAATGTGCACATCAGAGGAAGTACCAGATGGGTATGAAAGATGTAGACTTGATCCAATAGTAACAACAACACACAACAAAAACAACAATAACACAACAACAACACACAACAACCCACTGACTGTATGATCGTCAACAAATCAAAGTAAATGTCATCGTACCTTCATGCTTCTGTAACCATATACACTAATATAGGCCTATTTGTCATTGCATTACCTGTAACACAACACATCCATATACATTTACATATAAAGCACATGTAGAGAGCCCTCTTGTCACGACCGTTGTTGGAATGAGACCAAGGTGCAGCGTGGTGAGCGTACATTTTCCTGTAATGTTATAAATGTCGCCAACAAAACAAGAAACAACAAAAAACGAACGTGAAGCTGACTAGGGATAGACAGGCCACTAACAAAGTCAACTACCCACAAAATACAAAAGGAAAAAAGGCTGCCTAAGTATGATTCCCAATCAGAGACAACGATAGACAGCTGTCCCTGATTGAGAACCATACCCGGCCAAAACATAGAAATACAAAATATAGCATGCCCAGCCCACATCACACCCTGACCTCACCAAATAGAGAAATAAAACGGCTCTCTAAGGTCAGGGCGTGACACCTCTAAAACACTGCAGAAATTCTAAGTATTATGTCTGGCCTCTGACTAGTAGTAGTAGTAGTAATAGTAGTACCAGTAGTAGCAGCAGTAGTTGTACTAGTTGCAGTAGTAGTAGTAGTAGTAGTACTAGTACTAGTAGTAGCAACAGTAGTTGTACTAGTTGTAGCAGCAGTAGTAGTAGTAGTAGTAGTTGTACTAGTAGTAGCAGCAGCAGTAGTAGTTGTACTAGTTGTAGCAGCAGTAGTAGTAGTAGTAGTAGTAGTTGCAGCAGTTGTAGAAGCAGTTGTAGTAGTAACAGTAATAGTAGTACTAGTAGTAGCAGCAGGAGTTGTAGCAGTGGTAGTATTTGTATTTGTATTTATTATGGACCCCCATTAGCTGCTACCAAGGCAGGTAGCCTAGTGGTTAGAGCGTTGGGCAAGTAACCGGTTGCTGGATCGAATCCCTGAGCTGACAATGTAAAAATCTGTCATTCTGCCCACGAACAAGGCAGTTAACCCACTGTTCCCCGGTAGGCTGTCATTGTAAATATGTATTTTTTCTTAACTGACTTGCCTAGTTAAATAAAAGATACAAAAAATACTCTTCCTGGGGTCCTGCAATATTAAGGAAGTTCTACATTTAAAAAAACATTACAACAGATTTCACAACATATTAAGTGTGTGCCCTCAGGCCCCCTACCACACGTCTACAACACAAAATCCATCTGTACGTATGTGTATAGTGTGCATGTTAGCGTGTCTGTGTGCATGTGTCTGTGCCTATGTTTGTGTCTCTTCACAGTCCCTGCTGTTCCATAACTTGTATTCTAATCTGTTTTTTAAAATCTGATTCTACTGCTTGTATCAGTTACCTGATGTGGAATGGAGTTCCATGTAGTCATGGCTCTATGTAGTACTGTGCACCTCTCTCTAGTTTGTTCTGGACTTGGGGACTGTGAATAGACCTCTTGTGGCATGTCTTTTGGGGTATGTATGGGTGTCCGAGCTGTGTGCCGGTAGTTCAAACAGACAGCTCGGTGCATTCAACATGTCAATGTACTAGTAGTACCTCTCATAAATAAAAGTAGTGATGAAGTCAATCTCCTCCACTTTGAGCCAGGAGAGATTGACATGCATATTGTTAATGTTAGCTCTGTGTGTACATCTAAAGGCCAGCCGTGCTGCCCTGTTCTGAGGCAATTGCAATTTTCTTAAGTCCCTCTTTGTGTCACCAGACCACACGACTGAACAGTAGTCTAGGTGCGACAAAACTAGGGCCTGTAGGACCTGCCTCATTGACAGTGCTGTTATGAAGGTAGAAACTAGGGCCTGTAGGACCTGCCTCATTGATAGTGCTGTTATGAAGGTAGAAACTAGGGCCTGTGGGACCTGCCTCATTGATGGTGCTGTTAAGAAGGTAGAAACTAGGGCCTGTAGGACCTGCCTCATTGACAGTGCTGTTAAGAAGGTAGAAACTAGGCCTGTAGGACCTGCCTCATTGATAGTGCTGTTGTTATGAAGGTAGAAACTAGGGCCTGTAGGACCTGCCTCATTGACAGTGCTGTTATGAAGGTAGAAACTAGGGCCTGTAGGACCTGCCTCATTGATAGTGCTGTTAAGAAGGTAGAAACTAGGCCTGTAGGACCTGCCTCATTGATAGTGCTGTTATGAAGGTAGAAACTAGGGCCTGTAGGACCTGCCTCATTGACAGTGCTGTTAAGAAGGTAGAAACTAGGGCCTGTAGGACCTGCCTCATTGACAGTGCTGTTAAGAAGGTAGAAACTAGGGCCTGTAGGACCTGCCTCATTGATAGTGTTGTTATGAAGGTAGAAACTAGGGCCTGTAGGACCTGCCTCATTGACAGTGCTGTTAATAGCAGAAACTAGGGCCTGTAGGACCTGCCTCATTGACAGTGCTGTTATGAAGGTAGAAACTAGGCCTGTAGGACCTGCCTCATTGATAGTGCTGTTATGAAGGTAGAAACTAGGGCCTGTAGGACCCTGCCTCATTGATAGTGCTGTTAAGAAGGTAGAAACTAGGGCCTGTAGGACCTGGGCCTCAGTGCTGTTGGCGAAGGTAGTGCTGTTAATACAGTGCTGTTATGAAGGTAGAAACTAGGGCCTGTAGGACCTGCCTCATTGATAGTGCTGAAGGTAGAAACTAAGGACCTGCCTCATTGATAGTGCTGTTTAGAAGGTAGAAACTAAGGCCTGTAGGACCTGCCTCATTGATAGTGCTGTTAAGAAGGTAGAAACTAAGGCCTGTAGGACCTGCCTCATTGACAGTGCTGTTAAGAAGGTAGAAACTAGGGCCTGTAGGATTGACCTGTTAAGAAGGTAGAAACCTCATTGACAGTGCTGTTAAGAAGGTGTAGAGCAGTGCTTTATTATGGACATTGACTTCTCTCCATCCTAGATACTGTTGCAGTGGTAGGGGTACTGGTGGTAGCAGTAGTAGTTAGTAGTAGTAGTAGTAGTTAATAGTTAATAGTTAATGGTTGTTCCTCAACCTACATCAGTGCAGGCAGTCTTCGCACTATCTGACATCATACATTCATTCCCAAACTTCTCAACGATCTCAGTGACATTGTGAAGGGAGGTGAGGGGAGTACAGAGGCATAGTTATCATCCTGCATGCATGCAGAGTAAATCAGCCATGAGCCAGCCATGAGCCAGCCATGAGCCAGCCATGAGCCAGCCATGAACCAGCCATGAGCCAGCCATGAGCCAGCCATGAACCAGTCAATTTCATTGCCATAAAATTAAGGTTGTGTCAGAAACAAATGACAAAACAACATATTGAGTGACAATAGCTGCTATCCCACCTGGTACTGCTAGTTAATGATTGTCACCACATGCCATCAACACAGTGGCCGGCTCTCGAAAGGTACCCTATGTCCTACGTGGGGCCTATGGGTAGTGCACTACATAGGGAATAGGGTGCCAGTCCTGGTCTAAAGTAGTGCACTACATAGGGAATAGGGTGCCAGTTCTGGTCTAAAGTAGTGCACCACATAGGGAATAGGGTGCCAGTCCTGGTCAAACGTAGTGCACTACATAGGGAATAGGGTGCAAATTGGGATGTAATCAGTGTATTTATTCAACCTTATATTCACGACTGAGGTTGATTAGCACTGATACAATAAATAAAAGGGATGTTTGGTATTGCCACCTTGAATACTGATTGATACAGACGGCAGAGTGCCGGGTATCATGTCGTTAAGGTGATTGCGTGATTGGACATGTTATCTGATTGCTTGTTTGACCTCCTCCGAAGTACAGTAGTTGTCATGCTACATTATAGGCAGTGGTAGGAGTTGATTGAATATATTGTGTAATGGTTACTCTTACAAAAAGAACAGCTTAAAAACAAATCACATTCAGACACGTGTGAACAAATCACATGAAAAATATCCAGAGTCAGAAGTGGTCAGAATTCTTCCAGAGTCAGATGTGGTTTTCAGACACGTGTGAAGATTCACATGTACATTTTTCACATGTTTTCCCACACATTTATCATTCACATGATTATTATCACCTCTTCCAGCTAGGCATGGTCTCCCATCCAGGGACTGACCAGGACCAACCCTGCTTAGCTTCAGAGGTAAACCAGCAGTGGGATGCAGGGTGCTATATTGCAGGTAGGATTGTGGAAAAACTTATGGAAAGTGGAAAGCAAAGGCCAGGGTAACATAAAGTACCAGGAAATAACCAAAGAGGTAACATAACCAAAGGCCAGGGTAACATAAAGGACCTGGGTAACATAACCAAGGCCAGGGTAACATAAAGGAAAACATAACCAAAGGCCAGGGTAACATAACCAAAGGCCAGGGTAACATAACCAAAGGACAAGGGGAACATAGGACCAGGGTAACATATAACATAAAGGACCAGGTAACATAACCAAAGGCCAGGGTAACATAACCAAAGGCCAGGGTAACATAACCAAAGTAAAGGACCAGGTAACATAACCAAAGGCCAGGGTAACATAAAGCATAACATAACAAAGGCCAGGGTAACATAACCAAAGGCCATGGTAACATAACCAAAGGACCAGGAACATAAAGGACCAGGGTAACATAACCAAAGGCCAGGGTAACATAAAGGACCAGGGTAACATAACCAAAGGCCAGGGTAACATAACCAAAGGCCAGGGTAACATAACCAAAGGACCAGGGTAACATAACCAAAGTACCAGAACCAGGGTAACATAACCAAAGGACCAGGGTAACATAACCAAAGGCCAGGGTAACATAACCAAAGACCAGGATAACATAAAGGACCAGGGTAACATAACCAAAGGACCAGGGTAACATAACCAAAGGGCAGGTGGCATAACCAAAGGACCAGGGTAACATAACCAAAGGACCAGGGTAACATAAAGGACCAGGTAACATAACCAAAGGACCAGGGTAACATAAAGGACCAGGGTAACATAACCAAAGGACATAACCAAAGGGTAACATAAAGGGCAGGGTAACATAAAGGACCAGGGTAACATAACCAAAGACCAGGATAACCAGGGTAACATAACCAAAGGCCAGGGTAACACCAGCAAAGGACCAGTAACATAACCAAAGGGCACATAAGGATGGGTAACATAAAGGCCAGGGTAACCAGGGTAACATAACCAAAGGCCAAAAAGGGGTAACATAACCAAAGACCAGGGATAACAAAGGCCAGGATAAAACCAAAGACCAGGATAACATAAAGGACAGGGTAACATAACCAAAGGCCAGGGTAACATAACCAAAGGACCAGGGTAACATAACCAAAGGGCAGGGTAACATAAAGGACCAGGGTAACATAACCAAAGGCCAGGGGTAACATAACCAAAGACAGGGTAACAAAAAGATAACATAAAGGACCAGGGTAACATAACCAAGAACTAGGATAACCAAAGGACCAGGGTAACATAACCCAAAGGACCAGGGTAACATAACCAAAGGACCAGCGTAAAGGACCAGTAACATAACCAAAGGCCAGGGTAACCCCAAGGGTAACATAAAGGACCAGGGTAACATAACCAAAGGCCAAACATAACCAAAGGACCAGGTAACATAAAGGACCAGGGTAACATAAAGGACATAAAGGGCCAGGGTAACATAAAGGACCAAACATAACCAAAGGAGCAGGGTAACAAAAAGGACCAGTAACATAACCAAAGGCCAGGTAGCATAACCAAAGGACCAGGGTAAACATAACCAAAGGAGCATAAAGGATGAACAAAAGGAGGGTAACCCAGGGTAACATAACCAAAGGACCAGGGTAACATAACCAAAGGCCAGGGTAACACAACCAAAGACCAGGGTAAATAAAGGACCAGGGTAACATAACCATAGGACAAGGGTAACATAGCCAAAGAGAGGGACAGTAGAAGGAAAGAGGGAGGCATTTAATGTAATTGTGTTATCATTTTAAAAAATCTGCATATTTTGTGGGTTTTCCTCTTTGCAATATTTGTTTTGCTATTACTTTGGGGCTTATATTTGCTTTCACAAACTGCAATTTACATGAGGTGATTTTTTTTCTCCTCACATGTGTAAAGGTGGTGTTAAAGCCAGACTCAGTAAGTGTGGGTTTGAATTCTGCTAGGTCAGTTTGTTTATATTAATGATTTGTTATGTTAGGGCGACAAAACAAATCAATTACATTTGTTTGCATCAGACATACACAACACTAATCATTGTTCTCGTGACAAGACAGCACCCTGGTACAACGCAGTCTTAGCAGTGTCTTCAAATGGCAGAATAAATTCACGGAAACCCAAGATTTTAAGTGTTACTATCAACCGACTAGAATTAAAAACCTAACCCCGAAAACAACAACAAGATATTAGGAGGTCACGAGTGAATATCGGTGAAGATGTCGTTTTGGATCATGTCCGGAAGGGGGTGATGACTGAAATTGGACAGGGAGTCAAGGCCACGGACACGAGAAGAAGAAGAAGTCATCAAGCCCTGGACGGAGGAACAAACAGCGGGGAGTCGGAAACGGCGGCGAGTCGTGTGGACAAATGGAGGAAACGGGGTAGTCGTGGTGGACAAAATGGAGGAAACGGCGAAGAGTAGTGTGGACAAAATGGAGGAAACGCGGCGGCGAGTCGTGTGGACAAAATGGAGGAAACGGCGGCGAGTGAGTGTGGACAAAATGGAGTGAAACGGCGTGCGAGTCGTGACAAAATGGAGGAAATGGAGAAAAGTTGGTGAAGCAACAGCTGTGCTGGAATGAGGACAATAGGAGTTCTACTTCGAGAACACAAACTCTTGCATCATTCACAGCAAAGAGCGAGGAGTCCGGGGATGACTGGAGGAACAATGGGGGAAGTGTTGTGCGCATGATCTTGGCCCAGTACAGATGGTGAGAATGAGTCAACGACGGTGAAGGAGAGTGGAGTAGAAAGGGCTAAAGTTGTAAATGTACAGCAGTTTATGGCTGGAGTGTAATTCACAAGCAAGGATGTTTTTGGGTGACAGGAGTGGTAGGTGCATGTCACTTGAATTGAATGATAGACGGAAAGATGGCGCAAAGTCATCAGTTTTACTGTTGTTTGATGGTGTGATTCTCCAGACTTATATAAAACGTGGGTATGTGAGATACGAGGCGAGACTGTACAGAAGCCGCTGCAGTGTTACGGGACATTGTAGAAGAATTGGTCACGTGACAAGTGTCTGTTGAAGGAATAAATATGTAAGTTAGTAGTTGGAAAGTCAGATGAAGCATGTAGTTACAGCCCAAATGTAACAGGGTGCTACATGCGAGGTTCCCCTCCCAGGGTCCTGGGCCTGTGTAGGGATCTGAATTGTACAGCTTTTGTTAGAAATGCATGGTAATAGCGTGAATATGGTTAGTGTTTTTTGGTTTTGCTAATTAGTATGAATTTGTTAATCTAAAAATGTTTCTGTTTTTTAAACTGATTTTGTACTACCCTGTACTGTAGGTGATGACACCTACACCTAATGGAGTCTGCCAATAAACCTCAAAGAAGAAGAAAATGTGGCGGGAGCTCCGGAGTCAACTCCATCTTAGACGCAGCTGCCGAAATGGCATTGTTTCTGCTGAACAGGTATGCTTGATTGATAGATACAACCCTTTCTTCCTTGTAGCTAACGCGTAGCTGATGATGTGTTCGTTCAATGACTAGATGGCAAAATAACCGAATTAAGCAAACTATTTAACCAAGTAGTTGTAAATGGTTACAAAGTTGTAACCAGTATAAAGTGAGGGACAGTGCTTGCGAAGAAGACCCCATAACCCTACAGTTACATCCCTGAGCTGCAAGCAGGTATGATCAGACAGAGGTTGGCATCCAACGTAAATGCCAAAGATCATCCCTCGTGTAGCCATTGACCCAAGGAATCTTGGCCTTCTCCCTGAGGTTCCCCCACCACCCCTCCAGGTGCTGGTTCATGCATATGTCAGCCGAGGGCTAGGTATGAATGATAACATTAACAACACCTGTACTGTTTAAAAGTCAAACAGAATGTTTTTAGATGTATATTTTCCTCACTCTCCCTACGATCTGAACAGCTACAATGACCTGAAACTGTCACACCCTGATCTGTTTAACCTGTCTTTGTGCTTGTCTCCACCCCCCTCCAGGTGTCGCCCATCTTCCCCATTATCCCCAGTGTATTTATACCTGTGTTCTCTGTTTGTCTGTTGCCAGTTTATTTTGTTTCGTCAAGCCTACCAGTGTTTTTCCCGTCTTTCGCTAGTTCCTGTTTTCTAGTTTTCCTTTTTGACCATTCTGCCTGCCCTGAGTGTCACGAATATTACCGAAGGTGACTCCCGTTCTAGTTCGGGTGGCGCTCGGCTGTCGTCGTCGCCGGTCTACTAGCTGCCACCGATCCATTGTTCTATGTTTGTTTGGTTTTGTCTAATTGGTTTCACCTGTTTCTTGTTTGGTTGTTAGGGTGGGGTTATTTAAGTTAGTTCTGTTTGTGCGGGCTTGTTCGTCTGTATGTGTTAGTGGTTAGTGTTTGCATTCGGGTTTCTCACTGTCCTTTATTTTTTTTCACATTATTGTTCGCCTGATTTTGTTCTTGTGATTTTCTGGACATTTAAGCGTGTTTTTCCCGTATCCTTTTGCTCTCTGCGCCTGACTCCACACCTATTCACTTATATAGCGTTACATTGAGCCTGCCTGCCGTTCTGTACCTTGTCAACCATCCTGGATTACTGACCTCTACCTGGCCTGACCCTGAGCCTGCCTGTCGTTCTGTACCTTTCAGACTCTGCTCTTGATTACTGACCTCTGTCTGCCCTTGACCTGTCATGTCCCCTTGTTTATGTAATAAACTTTTGTTACTTTGAAACTGTCTGCATCTGGGTGTTTTCCTGATTCTTGACAGAAACCCCATGCCCACATGCGCTCGTGAGCACACGCACGAACACACACACCACACACACACACACACACACACACACGCACGAAGACACGCACGAACACACACACACACACGCACACACGCACACACGCACGCACACACACACGCACGCACACACACACGCACGCACGCAAGCACACACGCACACTGAATACCAATAGCTAACAATTAGTTCCTATAGTTTATTGTAAATAACAATAACACATTTCCACCATTATGTTATTGTACATTGTGTTATTGTACAGTTCCCTCTACTCAATTAAATAAACCTAATGTAACGACGTTCTTCTGTTGAAGGAGGAGCGGACCAAAATGCAGCGTGGTGGTTACTCATGTTTATTAATGAAAATACGACTAGACATGAAATAACTGAATGTACAAAACAGACGGAACGTGAAAAAACTATACAGCCTATCTGGTGAACATAAACAGGAACAATCACCCATGAAACACTCAAAGAATATGGCTGCCTAAATATGGTTCCCAATCAGAGACAATGATAATCATCTGACTCTGATTGAGAACCGCCTCAGGCAGCCATAGACTATGCTAGACACCCCACAAAACCCCAAGACAAAAAACACACCACAATAACCCATGTCACACCCTGGCCTGACCAAATAAATGAAGATAAACATAATATATTTTGACCAGGGCGTGACAGAACCCCCCCACTAAGGTGCGGACTCCTGGACGCACATCAAAACAATAGGGAGGGTCCGGGTGGGCGTCTGTCCATGGTGGCGGCTCCGGTGCTGGACGTGGCTCCCACTTCACCATAGTCCTCCCCCACCTTGTCCGCTTCCGTGACCTCCTAGCCACGGCAACCCTGCTAAATAAAACGGGACAGATGGGCAGCTCGGGAAAGAGGGGCAGCACGAGACAGAGGGGCTCCTCAGACTCCGGCAGCAGTGCCGGACAGGTGGGAGACTCCGGCAGCGGCGCCGGACAGGCAAGAGACTCCGGCAGCAGCGGAGAGGAGGAAGGCTCTGGCAGATCCTGGCTGACTGGCGGATCTGGAAGAGTCTGGCTGACTGGTGGATCTGGAAGAGTCTGGTTGACTGGCAGATCTGGAAGAGTCTGGTTGACTGGCAGATCTGGAAGAGTCTGGCTGACTGGCGGATCTGGAAGAGTCTGGCTGACTGGCAGATCCTGGCTGACTGGCGGATCTGGAAGAGTCTGGCTGACTGGTGGATCTGGAAGAGTCTGGTTGACTGGCAGATCTGGAAGATCTGCCTGACTGGCGGATCTGGAAGAGTCTGGCTGACTGGCAGATCTGGAAGAGTCTGGCTGACTGGCAGATCTTGAAGAGTCTGGCTGACTGGCAGATCTAGAAGAGTCTGGCTGACTGGCAGATCTGGAAGAGTCCGGTTGACTGGCAGATCTGGAAGAGTCCAGTTGACTGGCAGATCTGGAAGAGTCCGGTTGACTGGCAGATCTAGAAGAGTCTGGTTGACTGGCAGATCTGGAAGAGTCTGGCTGACTGGCGGATCTGGAAGAGTCTGGCTGACTGGAAGATCTGGAAGAGTCCGGTTGACTGGCAGATCTAGAAGAGTCTGGTTGACTGGCAGATCTGGAAGAGTCCAGTTGACTGGAAGATCTGGAAGAGTCCGGTTGACTGGCAGATCTGGAAGAGTCTGGCTGACTGGAAGATCTGGAAGAGTCCGGTTGACTGGCAGATCTAGAAGAGTCTGGTTGACTGGCAGA
>NW_027014292.1:0-13829 GCF_036934945.1 Oncorhynchus masou masou | reverse complement strand
GTATGTGTGGGGTACAGAGATGAGGTACCTTACAGTATGTGTGGGGTACAGAGATGAGGGACCTTACAGTATGTGTGGGGTACAGAGATGAGGGACCTTACAGATAATTGTATGTGTGGGATACAGAGATGAGGGACCTTACAGTATGTGTGGGATACAGAGATGAGGGACCTTACAGTATGTGTGGGGTACAGAGATGAGGGACCTTACAGTATGTGTGGGGTACAGAGATGAGGGACCTTACAGTATGTGTGGGGTACAGAGATGAGGGACCTTACAGATAATTGTATGTGTGGGATACAGAGATGAGGGACCCTACAGTATGTGTGGGGTACAGAGATGAGGGACCTTACAGTATGTGTGGGGTACAGAGATGAGGGACCTTACAGTATGTGTGGGGTAAAGAGATGAGGGACCTTACAGATAATTGTATGTGTGGGGTACAGAGATGAGGGACCTTACAGTATGTGTGGGGTACAGAGATGAGGGACCTTACAGATAATTGTATGTGTGGGATACAGAGATGAGGGACCTTACAGTATGTGTGGGGTACATAGATGAGGGACCTTACAGTATGTGTGGGGTACATAGATGAGGGACCCTACAGTATGTGTGGGGTACAGAGATGAAGTAGTCATTCAACAATCATGTTAAACACTATTATTTCACACAGTGAGTCCATGCAACTTATTATGTGACTTGTTAAGCACATTTTGACTCAAGACATTTCAGCTTAATTTTTTATTAATTTCTAAAAACATAATTGAAAACCTCCCTGGTCTTTGTGGTTTGAATCTGTGTTTGAAATTCACTGCTCGACTGAGGGACCTTACAGTATGTGTGGGGTATTGTGATGTCATGATGGGGTATTGTGATGTCATGATGGGGTATTGTGTGTAGGCCAGTGACACAACATCTACATGATGGGGTATTGTGATGTCATGATGGGGTATTGTGATGTCATGATGGGGTATTGTGATGTCATGATGGGGTATTGTGTGTAGGCCAGTGACACGACATCTACATTTAATCCATTTTAAATGAAGGCTGTAACACAACAAAAGGTGGAAAAGGTCAAAGGGTGTGAATCCTTTCTGAAGGTCCTGTATACAGTATAAGCTTTGATTGTTGGATTTCTTTTTCAGTTAGGAAAGAACTATCAAACAAATATACAAATAATTAAGAAATACTGACACTATTTAATAACGTGCTAACTTGTCTTATCATGTCACATATATAAACCATCTCAATAGGTACAGGTTCTTTCCACTTTTGGTTTGTCAAATGTTGAATGTAATGATTGATTTGTAACTGTCACTCGGGTACCGTGTGTACTACAGTTCAGACATGAGCGACCCTCTGAGTGGCTGGCAGAAACACAACACTGACGACAGCAGACTCACCACCATCTCAGGGCTGACCACTGATATCACCTACAGCCTCAGGGTGCTGGGGTTCACCTCTGTAGGGGACGGACCCCCCTCGGACGTACTGCAGGTCAAGACTCAGCAGGGAGGTGAGAGAGGGAGTGTGTATCTTAGTGTGGGGTGTGTATCTTAGTGGGGTGTGTATCTTAGTGGGGTGTGTATCTTAGTGTGTGGTGTGTATCTTAGTGTGTGGTGTGTATCTTAGTGTGTGGTGTGTATCTTTGTGTGGTGTGTGGTGTGTATCTTAGTGTGTGGTGTGTATCTTAGTGTGGGGTGTGTATCTTAGTGTGGGGTGTGTATCTTAGTGTGGGGTGTGTATCTTAGTGTGGGGTGTGTATCTTAGTGTGGGGTGTGTATCTTAGTGTGGGGTGTGTATCTTAGTGTGGGGTGTGTATCTTAGTGTGGGGTGTGTATCTTAGTGTGGGGCGTGTATCTTAGTGTGGGGTGTGTATCTTAGTGCGGGGTGTGTATCTTAGTGTGGGGTGTGTATCTTAGTGCGGGGTGTGTATCTTAGTGTGGGGTGTGTATCTTAGTGCGGGGTGTGTATCTTAGTGCGGGGTGTGTATCTTAATGCGGGGTGTATCTTAGTCAGGGGTGTATATCTTGAGTGTGTGGTGACATGTCTTAGTGTGTGGTGTGTATCTTAGTGTGTGAGTGTGGGGTGTGCTTTGTCTTGGTATTGGGGTGTGCTTGTATCTTGGGTGTGGGGTGTCTTAGTGTGGGGTGTGTATCTTAGTGTGGGGTGTGTATCTTAGTGTGGAGTGTGGGGTGTGTATCTTAGTGTGGGGTGTGTATCTTGGTGTGGGGTGTGTATCTTGGTATGGGGTGTGTATCTTAGTGTGGGTGTATATCTTAGTGTGGGTGTGTATCTTAGTGTGTGGTGTATCTTAGTGGGGTGTGTATCTTGGTGTGGGGTGTGTATCTTACTGTGGGGTGTGTATCTTAGTGTGTTTTGAGGATCACGTTAAATAGCCACTGTGAGTATTTTAGTGAATGATGCTTTATCTTCTTGGTTCAATAATAACCATCAGACCATAACTGCCAACCATCAGACCATAACTACTAACCCTCAGACCATAATTAACCATCAGACCATAACCAACCCTCAGACCACAACTACTAACCCTCAAACCATAATTAACTATCAGACCATAACTAACCATCAGACCACAACTACTAACCATCAGACCATAACTACTAACCATCAGACCATAACTAACCATCAGAATAACTAACCATCAGACCACAAACTACTAACCATCAGACCATAACCACAACCCTCAGACCATAACTATTAACCTCAGACCATAACTACTAACCCTCGGACCATACCAACCATCAGACCATAACTACTAACCCTCGGGCCATAATTAACTATCAGAACCATAACTAACCATCAGACCATAACTACTAACCCTAGTGGGTTAACAACAGATTTTGTACCTTGTCAGCTCAGGGGTTTGAACTTCAACCTTTGGTTACTGGTCCCAACGGCTAACCACTGAGCTACCCTGCCACTGATGATTGGTATAGTCTGGGGTTATTAGTTGTGGTCTGATGGTTAGTTATGGTCCTGATGGTTAGTTGTGGTCTGATGGTTAGTTATGGTCTGATGGTTAGTTATTGAACCCAGAAGATAAAGCATCATTCACTAAATACCTCACAGTGGCTATTTCAACGTGATCCTCTGTCCCTGTCTCCAAACACTTACCTGTCCTACTCTGTCCCTGTCTCCAAACACTTACCTGTCCTACTCTGTCCCTGTCTCCAAACACTTACCTGTCCTACTCTGTCCCTGTGTCCAAACACCTACCTGTCCTTCTCTTTCCCTGTCTCCGAACACTTACCTGTCCTACTCTGTCCCTGTGTCCAAACACTCACATGTCCTACTCTGTACCTGTGTCCAAACACCTACCTGTCCTATTCTGCTCTGTGTCCAAACACCTACCTGTCCTACTCTGTCCCTGTGTCCAAACATTCACATGTCCTACTCTGTCCCTGTGTCCAAACACATACCTGTCCTATTCTGCTCTGTGTCCAAACACCTACCTGTCCATTCTGCTCTGTGTCCAAACACCTACCTGCTCTATTCTGCTCTGTGTCCTAATACCCACCTGTCCTACTCTGTCCCTGTGTCCAAACACCTACCTGTCCCTATTCTGCTCTGTGTCCAAACACCTACCTGTCCTACTCTGCTCTGTGTCCTAATACCCACCTGTTCCTACCTGTCCCTGTGTCCTAACACTCATTCCTGTCCCCCCCCAGTTCCTGCCCAACCATCCAGCCTTTTCGAGGCAGAAGCAGAGTTGATACTCGTATCATGTTGACCTGGCTGTGGCCTGTCCAGGACACCATCACTGGCACGAGCTACAGTACTGGGAGACTAACTCTGGCAACAAAGGTAGGAAACACATTGAAAGAGCCTGGATCATGTCGTCCTCCTCCGTCTCTCTTGTCTCCCAATCTGTCTCTCTCCACTCGCACACTCTTTACTATTTGCAGGCTCCTCTGTTACTCAGCAGATACACGTTTCTCCTCACCAGGAGTGCTGTGCCATGTCATTTCTCTGAATGGCTATGTATCAGAGTAAAAGCTATGTAATGCATTCCCTCTCCCGTCCTCTCCTTCATCCCCCTCCTCTCCTCTGTGGAAGAAGTGTATGAAGCACTGGTCATATCGACAGCCACAAATAATGATTCTTTCTGAATGCTTCTCAGCCATCAGCGCTAATAGTGGCTTCTCCTTTCTTCTGTTCAGTCAATAGCAAAGAAAGCAATTTAACCTCTCAACAAACGTGGACCGTTTTGGACCGGGGTGTTTTTGCTCTGGGTTAATATTCAGTTGTATACACATACTGTAGCAGGGTCTTGTCCTGATTCAGGGAGGCAATGGAGTGTTATTTTACGTGTTTCAGGTTTCTCAGATATTGGTTTCATAACTACAAATAAACCACTTCGGAATCAGTTTATAATACATACGAACTACAAAGAGTAGATTAAAACACGCTTTATTGGGGGCTACCCAGTCCTAACGTGAGATTAAAACGCTTCAACTCAGACTTGTACATGTTTGTTGTTAATGGGAGAGTAGTAATGCTTTGCGTATTAGACTTACTAGAATGATTTAATAAAAATATCTCCCTCTTATCAGATCCACGTGACTTTTAATCCTGCGGGGTCATACGCCGTGGAGGGTCTGAAGCCCGACACCCTGTACCGTTTCTCCCTGGCAGCCCACTCCGAGTTCGGCCTGGGAGTCTACACACAGCCCATAGAGGCTCGCACCGCCCAGTCCAGTGAGTACTCTCTCTCTCTCTCTCTCCCTCTCTCTCTCTCCCTCTCCCTCTCCCTCTCTCTCCCTCTCCCTCTCCCTCTCTCTCTCCCTCTCTCCCTCTCCCTCTCCCTCTCCCTCTCTCTTCTCTCTCTCTCTCTCTCCCTCTCCCTCTCCCTCTCTCCCTCTCCCTCTCTCCCTCTCTCTCTCCCTCTCCCTCTCCCTCTCCTCTCTCTCTCCCTCTCCCTCTCCCTCTCCCTCTCCCTCTCTCTCCCTCTCCCCCTCTCCCCTCTCCCTCTCCCTCTCTCTCTCTCTCTCTCTCCCTCTCCCTCTCCCTCTCCCTCTCTCTCCTCTCTCTCTCTCTCTCTCTCTCTCTCCCTCTCTCTCCTCTCCCCCTCTCTCCTCTCTCTCCCTCTCCTCTCCCTCTCCCTCTCCTCTCTCTCTCTCTCTCTCTCCTCTCTCTCTCTCTCTCTTTCTCTTGTCCTTTCCGTATTTTCCACTAACCCAGGAGAATCACCTCCACACCTCAAGTGTCAGTTGCCCAGCAGCTGTTTCAAACTACACAGCTACGATCCCACCACCTGTTCCTGCTCGTCCTCCACTTCCTCATTCTCTTCAATTCTTTCACTTGCTGACCTGCAGTTGGTCCCAAACAGCCACGATACCACTCCCACTCTTCTGATTTCCTGGTCTCAGGGTTTTCTACTCATACTAACCCTCCTTCCTGTGTGGGAGAGAGGGAGCCGCTGTATTGAGGCTGGGGCCAGCTTGGGCCAAGTACATTACTGAGGTACTCTAGGGATAAAGGTTAAGGTGTGTTCAGTGTTCTCTGTGTGTTCAGCGTTCTCTGTGTGTTCAGTGTTCTCTGTGTGTTCTGTGTTCTCTGTGTGTTCTGTGTTCTCTGTGTGTTCTGTGTGTTCAGTGTTCTCTGTGTGTTCAGTGTTCTGTGTGTTCAGCGTTCTCTGTGTGTTCAGCGTTCTCTGTGTGTTCTGTGTTCTCTGTGTGTTCTGTGTTCTCTGTGTGTTCAGTGTTCTCTGTGTGTTCAGTGTTCTCTGTGTGTTCTGTGTTCTCTGTGTGTTCTGTGTTCTCTGTGTGTTCAGTGTTCTCTGTGTGTTCAGTGTTCTCTGTGTGTTCAGCGTTCTCTGTGTGTTCAGTGTTCTGTGTGTTCAGCGTTCTCTGTGTGTTCAGCGTTCTCTGTGTGTTCTGTGTTCTCTGTGTGTTCTGTGTTCTCTGTGTGTTCTGTGTGTTCAGTGTTCTTTGTGTGTTCAGTGTTCTCTGTGTGTTCTGTGTTCTCTGTGTGTTCTGTGTTCTCTGTGTGTTCAGTGTTCTCTGTGTGTTCAGTGTTCTCTGTGTGTTCAGTGTTCTCTGTGTGTTCTGTGTGTTCTGTGTTCTCTGTGTGTTCTGTGTTCTCTGTGTGTTCTGTGTTCTCTGTGTGTTCAGTGTGCCCCCTGCATAAGCCAATCTATTTATTTCTATATAATTTGGTTTATTATGAGTATGTGATGTGGTTTTAGATCTTTGATTTAAGAACAAGAGCAATGAACAACCGGTTAAGAAATGTCTAGACGTGACAATCAGTAGTCAAGTCAGGAGGTAGAGGAGGAAGGAGCGGAGGAGGAGGGAGAGGAGGGGGAAGGAGGGAGAAGAGGAGGGGGAGGGAGCTCTACCACTTCCTGTTTCTCTGTTCTGTTTTACTCTCGCTCTCTCTCTCTCTCTCTCTGTCTCTCTCTCTCTCTCTCTCTCTCTCTCTTTCTTCCTCTCTTTCTCTCTCTCTCTCTGTCTGTCTCTCTCTCTCTCTCTCTTCCTTTCTCTTCCGCTCTTTCTCTCTCTGTGTGTCTCTCTCAGTCTCTCTCTCTCTCTGTCTCTCTCTCTCTCTCTCTCTCTCTCTGTCTCTCTCTGTGTGTCTCTCTCTCTCAGTCTCTCTCTCTGTCTCTCTCTCTCTGTCTCCTCTCTCTCTCTCTCTCTCTCTCTCTCTCTCTCTGTCTCTCTCTCTCTGTGTGTCTCTCTGTCTCTCTCTCTCTCTGTCTCTCTCTGTCTCTCTCTGTCTCTCTCTGTCTCTGTCCCTTTCTCTCCCCAGTCTTTTTCTCCTCCCTCCTCCTTAGGCCCCTTTGATCTTACAGTTGTCTTGTCAGACACGCTCACACACACACACACACACACACACACACACACACACACACACACACTCACACACACACACACACACACACACACAGCTAAAAAGTTGTTTTCATTTTTCATTTATCGTGTTACCCTTCTCTGTCACCATGGTCCTCAGGGTCTTTGTAGTGGGTAGATTCTCTCTCTCTGCTCTGGGCAGTTTTAAGACCACCTGGGTGAAAGCCTCCCTCTTCCCAGCCCCCCGGTGCCCGATTCCCAGCGCCTGATGCCTGAGGGTCCTCTATTTATTTAGGGGATGTTTCATCTCATACAGCTCTGAGGATTATTTGTAAAGAAAATAAATATTCTACTTCTGTTGACATTCATTGCTCTAGTTGTTAAAAGGACAGCAACACCACCGAACCCCCGACCCCGACCCCCGGCTCCTCTTTTCTCCCATCCTTTCTTCTGTATTGTTTCTTCTACTATGTTATCAACCTGAGTACTGTAGGTGCATGTGGTCGTTGTGTTTGGTATTCGGGTGTCCTGTTTTCGTTGTGATACCCTAGCCAGATGTTGTGTCTATGCCTCTGGACTGTGGAGAGTTGGTCAATGTCATTTATTAGGTTTTCCGCTAGAGATGGAAAGATAAAACATACTGTTTTCACTGAACTGGAAAAGTTTGAGGAGCACTTTACATTACAGCACGTTAACATGGGGGGCGGAGACCGAAAAGGCCGGGCGCACAATTGGCCCCAGTGTCGTCCCGGGTTTGCTCCCGGGGGTAGGTCATTGTAAATAACAATTTGTTCTTAAAACTGACTTGCCTTATTAAATAAAGGTTAAATGATTATATATATATTTCTTTATTTTTAAATTACAGTTATATCCATTCCCCATAAGCCTGTTATGTGGCTGTATCCTGCTGCTCTAGGCGCTAACAAGGCCCAGTTCACAATCAGAAGTTTCTGTATTGACTAAAAAGATTTGCACCCAAGATTTGACATTCGTTGACCAGGAGTGTAGTTGAGATGATAGGAAGGGATTGGTGGAACCTACTTATGTAGATATATTTTTGTAACCTTTATTTAACTAGGCAAGTAGGTTAAGAACAAATTCTTATTTACAATGACGGGCCTACACCGGTAACTACTATTGGGTACTAATGGTAATTACAGGAGATGACCTCGTTATTACGTTATTACCACGCAATTACGGTGATTCCTCCTTTTAAAAGTTGCGTTTTTACACCAAGGACTCAGCGTCATGGCTTCATTGCTCCAGACCACCACAAGGGGGAGTTAGAGCACTCATTATTATGCATTTGGGTCCCAATGTTTTTTATATGATCAATCATATCGAGTAGTTCAGATGACGAATTTGACGCGAGCCACCCGTCTCTGGCAAAGAAGACAAAACAAGAAGAAAACAAAGATGTAAGTCGTTATAACGTCATAACGAGTCAAGCTAAAAAATTTACATTTGAGAGGAATATGTTCGTTAATGTTAGTGACGAACTATTTTGCAAATATTTTTTGTCAAAAGTCAATTTATAAAAATCGCAAATTAGCAAGTTAACTGACTAGCTAACATTAGCCAGCTAGCTAGCTGGTGTTATGACATGAGAACAGTATGACATTGTAATTCGGGTTGTTTTAATGTTTTAGGGATTCCTGCAAACCAGGCTGTCATCTTGAGAAACAGTGGATGTAAAGAATCTAGCTAGCTAAAGCATTTACTGCAAATTAAATGTACAATTGTGTAAGCTTGCTTTGTCATGCAGCTGAAGTAACATAGCTAACGTTAGCTCACGATCACCTGACTCTGATTGAGAACTGCCTCAGGCAGCCATAGACTATGCTATACACCCCACACAACCCCAAGATTTAAACACACCACAAATAAGCCCATGTCACGCCCTGGTCTATATTTATTATGTTTATCTTCATTTATTGGGTCAGGCCAGGGTGTGACATGGGCTTATTTGTGGTGTGTTTCGTCTTGGGGTTGTGTGGGGTGTATAGCATAGTCTATGGCTGCCTGAGGCAGTTCTCAATCAGAGTCAGGTGATTATCGTTGTCTCTGATTGGGAACCATATTCAGGCAGCCATATTCTTTGAGTGTTTTCGTGGGTGATTGTTCCTGTCTCTGTGTCTTCACCAGATAGGACTGTGTAGGTTTTCACGTTTCCGTTTTGTTGTTTTTTGTATTGTTCGTGTTTTTTTGTTCTTCAATAAATATGTCTCAAAAGTACCACGCTGCATTTTGGTCCGCTCCTCCTTCACCAGAAGAAAGCCGTTACAGAATCACCCACCACAACAGGACCAAGCGGCATGGTAACAGGCAACAGCCGCAGCAGGAGCAGCGTAACAAGACTTTCTGGACTTGGGAGGAAATCCTCGACGGGAGAGGACCCTGGGCTAAACCAGGGGAGTGTAGCTGCCCCAAGGTGCAGCAAGAGAAGGAATGGACATGGGAGGAAATCCTCGACGGGAGAGGACCCTGGGCTAAACCAGGGGAGTGTAGCTGCCCCAAGGTGCAGCAAGAGAAGGAATGGACATGGGAGGAAATCCTCGACGGGAGAGGTCCCTGGGCTAAACCAGGGGAGTGTAGCCGTCCCAAGGTGCAGCGAGAGAAGGAATGGACATGGGAGGACGAACTGGACGGTAAAGGACCCTGGGTTCAGCCTGGAGAATATCGCCGTCCCAAGGAAGAACTGGAGGCGAAGAAAGCGGAGAGGCGCTGGTATGAAGAGGCAGCACGGCGATGCGGTTGGAAGCCCGAGAATCAGCCCCAAAAATTTCTTGGGGGGGAGCTCACAGGGAGTATGGCTACGCCAGGTAGGAGACCTGCGCAAACTTCCTGTGCTTACCGGGGGCTAAAGAGACCGGGCAGGCACCGTGTTATGCTGTGGAGCGCACGGTGTCTCCAGTGCGGGTGCATAGCCCGGTGCGGTACATACCAGCTCCTCATATTGGCCGGGCTAGAGTGGGCATCGAGCCAGATAAAGTTGGGCAGGCTCGGTGCTCAAGAGCTCCAGTGCGCCTGCACGGTCCGGTCTATCCAGTGCCACCTCCACACACCAGTCCTCCGGTGGCAGCTCCCCGCACCAGGCTTCCTGTGCGTGTCCTCGGCCCAGTACCACCAGTGCCAGCACCACGCATCAGGCCTACAGTGCGCCTCGCCTCTCCAGCGCTACCGGAGCCTTTCTCCTCTCCTGCGCTGCTGGAGTCTCCCGTCTGTTTAGCGCAGCCAGAGCCTTCCTCCTCTCCTGTGCTGCCGGAGCCTCCCGCCTGTTCAGCGCTACCGGAGCCTTTCTCCTCTCCTGCGCTGCCGGAGCCTCCCGCCTGTTCAGCGCTGTCGGAGCTTTTCTCCTCTCCTGTGCTGCTGGAGTCTCCCGCTGTTTAGCGCAGCCAGAGCCTTCCTCCTCTCCTGCGCTGCTGGAGTCTCCCGCCTGTTTAGCGCAGCCAGAGCCTTCCTCCTCTCCTGCGCTGCTGGAGTCTCCCGCCTGTTTAGCGCAGCCAGAGCCTTCCTCCTATACAGCGCTGCTGGAGTCTCCCGCCTGTTTAGCGCAGCCACAGCTGTCAGTCTACATGGAGCAGCCAGAGCTGTCAGTCTACATGGAGCAGCCAGAGCTGTCAGTCTACATGGAGCAGCCAGAGCTGTCAGTCTACATGGAGCAGCCAGAGCTGTCAGTCTACATGGAGCAGCCGGAGCTGTCAGTCTGCATGGAGCAGCCGGAGTTGCCAGTCTGCATGGAGCTGTCAGTTTGCATGGAGCAGCCGGAGCTGCCAGTCTGCATGGAGCTGTCAGTTTGCATGGAGCAGCCGGAGCTGCCAGTCTGCATGGAGCTGTCAGTCTGCAAGGAGCTGCCAGTCTACAGGGAGCTGTCAGTCTGCAAGGAGCTGTCAGTCTGCATGGAGCTGCCAGTCTGCATGGAGCAGCCAGAGCTGTCAGTCTGCAAGGAGCAGCCAGATCCGTCAGTCAGCCAGACTCTTCCAGATCTGCCAGTCAGCCAGACTCTTCCAGATCTGCCAATCAGCCAGACTCTTCCAGATCGGCCAATCAGCCAGACTCTTCCAGATCCGCCAGTCAGCCAGACTCTTCCAGATCCGCCAGTCAGCCAGACTCTTCCAGATCCGCCAGTCAGCCAGACTCTTCCAGATCCGCCAGTCAGCCAGACTCTTCCAGATCCGCCAGTCAACCAGACTCTTCCAGATCTGCCAGTCAGCCAGGATCTTCCAGAACCGTCAACCAGCCAGGATCTGCTGGATCCAAATACCTGGCTGAGCTTCCTCTCAGTGCTGGGCTTCCTCTCAGTGCTGGGCTTCCTCTCAGTGCTGGGCTTCCTCTCAGTGCTGGGCTTCCTCTCAGTGCCGGGCTACCCCTCAGTCCTGAGCTTCCCCTCAGTCCCGAGCTGCCTCTGTCCCGAGCTGCCCCTCTGTCCCGAGCTGCCCCTCTGTCCCGAGCTGCCCCTCTGTCCCGAGCTGCCCCTCAGTCCAGTGGGGTTCTGCGTGAGGTCTACTAGGCCATGGTCGGCGGTGAAGGTGGACTATCCTAGGACGCGAGGAGGGGGGACTAAGACATTTATAGAGTGGGTTCCATGTCCCGCGCCGGAGCTGGAGCCGCCACCATGGACAGATGCCCACCCGGACCCTCCCTATTGTTTTGATGTGCGTCCTTAGGGGGGGTTCTGTCACGCCCTGGTCTATATTTATTATGTTTATCTTCATTTATTGGGTCAGGCCAGGGTGTGACATGGGCTTATTTGTGGTGTGTTTCGTCTTGGGGTTGTGTGAGGTGTATAGCATAGTCATTGGCTGCCTGAGTCATTGGCTGCCTCTTCAATAAATATGTCTCAAAAGTACCACGCTGCATTTTTGTCTGCTCCTCCTTCAACAGAAGAAAGCCGTTACAGTAGTGGAGGATAAATATTAACTGTATGCCTATGGATGTGTAGCTAGCTACAGTATGTAGCTGATCTGTGTATGGACCCTAAAACATTAGGTTCTGAACTAATATTCATACCAATCTATGAACCAAGCTATCATAGTTGTTGTATCAACTTCAAGTCTGAATGGCATTAATGAAGCCTATGGATTGAGTAGAATATAATAACTCTATTGGGCCAAGGATGCAAGTCGCGAGCCCATAGCAAATGAATAGAATGGAATGTTGTCAAAGCTAGAACACTAGCGCGAGCCCATAGCAAATGAATAGAATGGAACGTTGTCTAAGCTAGAACACTAGCGCGAGTCCATAGCAAATGAATGGAATGTTGTCGAAGCTAGAACACTAGCGCGAGCCCATAGCAAATGAATAGAATGGAATGTTGTCGAAGCTAGAACACGAGCGCGAGCCCATAGCAAATGAATAGAATGGAATGTTGTCGAAGCTAGAACACTAGCGCGAGTCCATAGCAAATGAATAGAATGGAATGTTGTCGAAGCTAGAACACAAGCGCGAGCCTATATCAAATGAATAGAATGGAATGTTGTCGAAGCTAGAACACTAGCGCGAGCCCATAGCAAAATGAATAGAATGGAACGTTGTCTAAGCTAGAACACTAGCGTGAGCCCATATCAATTGAGTAGAATGGAACGTTGTCTAAGCTAGAACACTAGCGCGAGCCCATAGCAAATGAATAGAATGGAACGTTCACAGAGCCTGTTTTGACTGGAGTGATGCTTACAATTCCATTTGTTAAAAATTTTATGTGTTATTACCAGCCTACTATCTACACGGATTTCAGAGCACTCTCGTCTGAGTGTACCAGAGCGCAGAACAATTAATTTACGAGCGCTCAATATGGCCGGTGTCAGTAAACGTCGGGGAAAAAAGCATAAATTAAATTAAATTGTTTCCAGCACAGTTAGTCACCAATGCTCTGGTTAACACGAAAACTCTACTAGGGCAAGTAAAATGGTCTGAGTGGTCGTATTTGTATTTGTAAGTAGGTTGGGTGCTTGACTGCCGTTTTAAGGCCAGAACGCTCAAATCAACCCTACTCTTCGGCCCGAACGTCCAGTGTGCGCTCCGAGTGAAACGGTCTGAATTTACAGACTGACAATCTGACAATGCTCTGAATTTATGAGCGTCACGTTGTACAGAGCCATATTGTCTGTTCCATCCTAATGGAAACCCTGAGGGTTTTTCATGGAATGGAAACACCATAATATTAATCAAATGAATGAAGCAAGTACCAGTCAAACGTTTGGACACACCGACTCATTCCACAATTTTCTTTATTTTGACTATTTTCTACATTGTAGAATTAATAGTGAAGACATCACAACTATGAAATAACGCCCGTCTCCAGCGTGCCCTGCATTCTGTAGTACAGACATTATTACCACGCTGCCGGGTTATTACCACGTTACCGGGTTATTAACACGTTATTACCACGTTACCGGGTTATTACCACCTTACTGGGTTATTACCACGTTATTACCACATTACCGGGTTATTAACACGTTATTCCCACATTACCGGATATTACCGGGTTATTATCACGTTACCGGGTTATTACCAGGTTATTACCATGTTACCGGGTTATTACCACGTTACCAGGTTATTACCACGTTATTACCACATTACTGGGTTATTACCACGTTACCGGGTTATTACCACGTTATTACCACATTACCACGTTATTACCACGCTACCGGGTTATTACCGCATTACCGGGTTATTACCACGTTACCGGGTTATTACCACGTTACCGGGTTATTACCACGTTACCAGGTTATTACCATGTTACCGGGTTATTACCACATTACCAGGTTATTACCACGTTATTACCACATTACCGGGTTATTACCACGTTACCGGGTTATTACCACGTTACTGGGTTATTACCACGTTACCGGGTTATTACCACGTTACCGGGTTATTACCACGTTACTGGGTTATTACCACGTTACCGGGTTATTACCACATTACCGGGTTATTACCACGTTACTGGGTTATTACCACGTTACCGGGTTATTACCACATTACCGGGTTATTACCACGTTACTGGGTTATTACCAC
>NW_027014291.1:0-10000 GCF_036934945.1 Oncorhynchus masou masou | reverse complement strand
AGAGAGACAGTCAGACGAGAGAGAGAGAGTCAGACGAGAGAGAGAGACAGTCAGACGAGAGAGAGAGACAGTCAGACGAGAGAGAGAGACAGTCAGACGAGAGAGAGAGACAGTCAAACGAGAGAGAGAGACAGTCAGACGAGAGAGAGAGACAGTCAGACGAGAGAGAGAGACAGTCAGACGAGAGAGAGAGACAGTCAGACGAGAGAGAGAGACAGTCAGACGAGAGAGAGAGACAGTCAGACGAGAGAGAGAGAGACAGTCAGTCAGACGAGAGAGAGAGAGACAGTCAGTCAGACGAGAGAGAGAGACAGTCAGTCAGACGAGAGAGAGACAGTCAGTCAGACGAGAGAGAGACAGTCAGACGAGAGAGAGAGACAGTCAGTCAGACGAGAGAGAGAGAGACAGTCAGTCAGACGAGAGAGACAGTCAGTCAGTCAGACGAGAGAGAGAGACAGTCAGAAGGTAGACCTAGTGAAGAGAGGAGAAACAGTCAGACAGAAGGAGAGACAGTCAGTCAGACGAGAGAGAGAGAGAGAGAGAGAGAGACAGAAGGTAGACCTAGTGAAGACAGGAGAGAGACAGTCAGAAGGTAGACCTAGTGAAGACAGGAGAGAGACAGTCAGAAGGTAGACCTAGTGAAGACAGGAGAGAGAGACAGTCAGAAGGTAGACCTAGTGAAGACAGGAGAGAGACAGTCAGAAGGTAGACCTAGTGAAGACAGGAGAGAGAGAGACAGTCAGAAGGTAGACCTAGTGAAGACAGGAGAGAGACAGTCAGAAGGTAGACCTAGTGAAGACAGGAGAGAGACAGTCAGAAGGTAGACCTAGTGAAGACAGGAGAGAGACAGTCAGAAGGTAGACCTAGTGAGAGAGGAAAAGTAGTCAGTCGGTGGTCTGGCTAGGTATGAGCAGTCAGTAAGTGGTCTGGCTGGGTATGAGCAGTCAGTCGGTGGTCTGGCTGGGTATGAGCAGTCAGTCGGTGGTCTGGCTGGGTATGAGCAGTCAGTCGGTGGTCTGGCTAGGTATGAGCAGTCAGTAGGTGGTCTGGCTAGGTATGAGCAGTCAGTCGGTGGTCTGGCTAGGTATGAGCAGTCAGTCGGTGGTCTGGCCAGGTATGAGCAGTCAGTAGGTGGTCTGGCTGGGTATGAGCAGTCAGTCGGTGGTCTGGCTGGGTATGAGCAGTCAGTCGGTGGTCTGGCTGGGTATGAGCAGTCAGTCGGTGGTCTGGCTGGGTATGAGCAGTCAGTAGGTGGTCTGGCTAGGTATGAGCAGTCAGTAGGTGGTCTGGCTAGATATGAGCAGTCAGTAGGTGGTCTGGCTAGGTATGAGCAGTCAGTAGGTGGTCTGTGGTCTGGCCAGGTATGAGCAGTCAGTCGGTGGTCTGGCTAGGTATGAGCAGTCAGTAGGTATAGTAGAGAAGCTTCCACCTTTTCTGTTTGGTGGTGGACTAATGAAACCAGTGGAGTGTCTTATTGACTCTGTGTGGACTGTGGAATGTTGCCTTGTTCAGTTGCAGTGATCTAATGTGTTGTTCTTCTCTTCTCTCCATCTCCTTCCCCCTTCTGCTGTTACCTCCCGACCTCCTGTGGTGCATTCTGGGTAATAGGTAAGTCCCAAGATGCTTTTCACCTTTATTTTCCGTCCCTTCATTTCGTTGTTCTTTTCTAGGATTTCTTGCATCGTGGACTGTTTCATTATAAAGCCTGGCTCATCGCGCCTCCAGAGGGGCACAGCGGTCTAAGGCACTGCATCGTCACTACAGACCCGTGTTCGATCGCGACCGGGAGTCCCAACGGGCGGCGCACAATTGGCCCAGCGTCGTCTGAGTTAGGTGGAGTGTTTGCCCGGGTGGGGGGGCCTTTACTTGGCTCATTGCGCTCTAGCGACTCCTTGTGGCGGGCCGGGCTCCTGCAGGCTGACCCGGTTTCCTCTGACACATTGGTGCCGTTGGCTTCCGGGTTTAAGGAGCTTGGTTTGGCCGGGTCATGTTTCAGAGGACTCGTGACTCCACCTTCTCCTCTCCAGAGCCCACTGGGGTGATGCAGTGATGAAACAACCTTTAACATGAGATATCCTGAAGTTGGGGAGGAAATGAAAGACTCATCAGACCCTCCGTTTGTTCACCAGAGGGTTGACTGAATGGCTTACGGTATGTTCAGAGTGGAAAGATTCTCCCACCGTGTGCTGTGACGTTGTCGTGGTGACGTCGTCGTGGTGACGTAGTTGCGGTCTAATGGTTCTACCGCTGTACGTTTCAAAGCAGTACCGTCGGGGTTTTGGTGGTGTGTCTGTGACGCCAGCGGTACACACACGCTGTGTGTGAGGTGTGACTCTGTTTAGAGATCTAGCGTGTGTGTGTGTGTGTGTGTCCTTCACCAAAGGGTTTTGTTGCTCCCTTCCTCTCTGTCTCCTCTACTTGTGTAATTCAGGGTTTTGTTTTTGGCACTGAGAGACAGAACAGGAGTCAAGTTACTGAGTGGGAGGGGGAAGGGAGGGAGGGAGGGAGGGCGGGAGGGAGGGAGGGCGGAGGGAGAAGGGAGGGAGAGAGAGGGAGAGGGAGGGAGAGAGGAGGAGGAGGCGGAGAGGGAGGGAGGCGGGAGAGGGAGGGAGGGGAGAGGGGGAGGGAGGGAGAGGGAGGGCGGAGGGCGGAGGGAGGAGGCGGAGGGAGAGAGAGGGAGGCAGGGAGGAGGGAGAGGGAGGGAGGGAGGAGGGAGGGAGGGAGGGAGGGAGGGAGGGCGGAGGGAGGGAGGAGCGGAGGGAGGGAGGGAGGGAGTGAACTTTAGTAGCAGGTAACTTTGGCACTTGGTGTAGGTTTACTCTGGCTGGTTCTGTCTCTGATTGCTCTCCCTTTTCTTGCTCTTCTCTCTGTCTAGAGGCGCCCTCTTCCTCTCTCTCAGTATTCCCTCTCTCTCTCTCTTCTCTGTCTCTCTTTCTGTCTCTCTCTATTCCCCTCTCTCTCTCTCTCTTTCTGTCTCTCTCGCTCTTCCCCTCTCTCTCTCTCTCTCTCTGTCTCTCTCTCTCTCTGTCTCTCTCTTCCCCTCTGTCTCTCTGTCTCTGTCTCTCTCTCTGTCTCTGTCTCTCTCTCTCTGTCTCTCTCTCTCTCTGTCTCTCTCTCTCCTTTGTTACTGTCTCTCCTTCCTCTCTGTCCTTCCTCTCTCTCCTTCTGTCGTTCTCCTTGCAGCGCCTCATCCAACCACAGGAATGTATGTGGAGGAACGGCTGGTGAGGGAACTGGATCAAACAAGTTCAGGGCAGCACTGGGGCCCGCTGAGCAGCTACCTCTCTCTCTTTCTGTCTTTCTCTCTCATTCTTTCTCTGTTTCTCTCATTCTTTCTCCATTTCCTTTTTCCTCATGTATTTTTCTCCCCCTTTCTCTCTCTCTCCCTCCCTCTGTTTCTTCTCTCTCTTCTCTCTCCCTCCCTCGTTGTTTCTTCTCTCTTTCTCTCTCCCTCCCTCGTTGTTTCTTCTCTCTCCTCCTCTCTCTCCCTCCCTCTTTGTTTCTTCTCTCTCTCCCTCCCTCGTTGTTTCTTCTCTCTCTCCCTCCCTCGTTGTTTCTTCTCTCTCTCCCTCCCTCGTTGTTTCTTCTCTCTCTCCCTCCCTCGCTGTTTCTTCTCTCTCTCCTCTCCTCGTTGTTTCTTCTCTCTCTCCCTCCCCTCGTTGTTTCTTCTCTCTCCCTCCCTCGTTGTTTCTTCTCTCTCTCCCTCCTCGTTGTTTCTTCTCTCTCTCCCTCCCTCGTTGTTTCTTCTCTCTCTCTCTCTCTCCTCCCTCGTTGTTTCTTCTCTCTCTCTCCTCCCTCGTTGTTTCTTCTCTCTCTCTCCCCTCCCTCGTTGTTTCTTCTCTCTCTTTCTCTCTCCCTCCCTCGTTGTTTCTGCTCTCTCTTTCTCTCTCCCTCGTTGTTTCTGCTCTCTCTTTCTCTCTCTGTCGTTCTCCCTCCAGACAAAGAGGATCATTTGAATGACTGAGTGAGTAGGAGGGAGGCAGACCTCATGGGGTGTGTGTGTGTGTGTTGGCCTGCACACGTGTGTGTGTGTGTGTGTTATGTCAGGTCAGTGTGTCTTATAGGTGAGAAGCAGAGAGAGAGCAAAGAGTTGATTCTGATACAGATTGATTGCGGAGGAGAGAACAACATGGGATGGAGGGACTGGCCCTACACACACACACACACACACACACACACACACACACACACACACACACACACACACACACACACACACACACACACACACACACACACACACACACACACCAACTCAAGTCTAATTGGCACAACCATTGATCCCCCCCAATACACACACCCACACACACACACACACACACTTCTGACACAAGGAAGCGGGCTGTGTCCCTCTGTGACCGTGTCTGTCTGTCTTGGTCTGTGTCTGGTCTTGTCTTGTATGCTTGTCTTGTAATACCTCCTGTTACCTATAGCAAGACACCGCAACCCCTCACCCCCCCTACCTGTATAATACCGACTGTTACCATAGCAACACACCCTAACCCCCTCACACTCCCCCTACCTTTATAATACTCACTGTTACCATAGCAACACACCCTAACCCCCTCACACCCTCCCCTACCTTTATAATATTGACTGTTACCATAGCAACACACCCTAACCCCCTCACACTCCCCCTACCTTTATAATATTGACTGTTACCATAGCAACACACCCTAACCCCCTCACACTCCCCCTACCTTTATAATATTGACTGTTACCATAGCAACACACCCTAACCCCCTCACACTCCCCCTACCTTTATAATATTGACTGTTACCATAGCAACACACCCTAACCCCCTCACACCACCCCCCACCTTTATAATACTCCTGTTACCATAGCAACACACCCTAACCCCCTCACACCCTCCCCCACCTTTATAATATCGACTGTTACCATAGGAACACACCCTAACCCCCCTCACACTCCCCCTACCTTTATAATATTGACTGTTACCATAGCAACACACCCTAACCCCCCTCACACTCCCCCTACCTTTATAATATTGACTGTTACCATAGCAACACACCCTAACCCCCCTCACACTCCCCCTACCTTTATAATATTGACTGTTACCATAGGAACACACCCTAACCCCCCTCACACTCCTCCTACCTTTATAATATTGACTTTTACCATAGCAACACACCCTAACCCCCCTCACACTCCCCCTACCTTTATAATATTGACTGTTACCATAGCAACACACCCTAACCCCCTCACACCCTCCCCCACCTTTATAATATCGACTGTTACCATAGGAACACACCCTAACCCCCTCACACCCTCCCTCTTCTGCTTCCTCCCACTCTCTCTGCTAACAGGGTAACCTGTGTGTGTGTGTGTGTGTGTGTGTAGGACTCTGTGCAAGGGTGTGTGGGTGCAGAATCAGGGTCCCTCCCTCGGGGATGCTAGTGAAGGTCTTTGTCTAGGGACAATAGAAGGCTCGCTGTGTGTGTGGGGATCGGATGGTAACGAGGTCACTTTCACTTAGACACACACACACACACACACACACACACACACACACACACCCCTATTTGGTAAGTTGTTATTGACCCATGCTCCCTTCCTCCTCTCCGGACCACATGCCTTAGAAATAGAATGAATAGAACGTGCTCCCCATTCAAGTCAATGATGTCATAATGTGATGACTGGCGGCCGTCGTGAGTGTTCCGTTACCACCCAGTAGGGATTTGACATTTGGAGAAACAAGTCAAAAGCAGAACCAGCAACCCACAGGGTGTTTTTGAAAATATGTCGGGAATTCGACGTTTGGAACCAGTTCGAAATTCTGCGTTTTGGCGAAACCGTGGATCAACATCAGAATCTGAAGTCAGTGGTTCCGCTGTGAGATTTTGTTGTGGGTTTACCAGTCAAGTTACCAGGGTCAGAGGTTTCAAGCCCATTCTATTCCCTGTTTGCTACAACACCTAGATTATTTCAGCAAGGAGCAACAATGTTTGTCCCGTTGTTAAGACCAGATGTTGTCGCGGAAACCGACTCGACAACACAAGTGCCTGTTTGTCCCGTTGTTAAGACCAGATGTTGTCGCGGAAACCGACTCGACAACACAAATGCCTGTGTGTCCCGTTGTTAAGACCAGATGTTGTCGCGGAAACCGACTCGACAACACAAGTGCCTGTTTGTCCCGTTGTTAAGACCAGATGTTGTCGCGGAAACCGACTCGACAACACAAGTGCCTGTTTGTCCCGTTGTTAAGACCAGATGTTGTCGCGGAAACCGACTCGACAACACAAATGCCTGTGTGTCCCATTGTTAAGACCAGATGTTGTCGCGGAAACCGACTCGACAACACAAATGCCTGTGTGTCCCGTCTTCAGTCGGCTGTTCTTCCCAAAAGGCCTTTTCTTCTTCCAAACGCTTATTTCATTTTCATTTCGCTCTTCATCCGTAACCGTGGGTTACAGAGTTACAGGGGAATTGTGCCAGCCCTGATTAGTCGTAGTTATCCAGGTTTGCAGGGATACAGCTAATTCAACCTAGCTTCCTTTTCTGCTGAAAGGCAGATGTGGGACTCGTGTGTTTTACCGCTGCTACATGAGGTTACCTGCTACATGAGGTTACCTGCTACGTGAGGTTACCTGCTACGTGAGGTTACCTGCTACGTGAGGTTACCTGCTACATGAGGTTACCTGCTACGTGAGGTTACCTGCTACGTGAGGTTACCTGCTACATGAGGTTACCTGCTACGTGAGGTTACCTGCTACGTGAGGTTACCTGCTACGTGAGGTTACCGCTGCTACGTGAGGTTACCGCTGCTACGTGAGGTTACCTGCTACATGAGGTTACCTGCTACGTGAGGTTACCGCTGCTACGTGAGGTTACCTGCTACGTGAGGTTACCTGCTATGTGAGGTTACCTGCTATGTGAGGTTACCTGCTACGTGAGGTTACCTGCTACGTGAGGTTACCTGCTACGTGAGGTTACCTGCTACGTGAGGTTACCTGCTACGTGAGGTTACCTGCTACGTGAGGTTACCTGCTACGTGGATGCTGCTACGTGAGAGTTACCGCTGCTACGTGAGGTTACGCTGCTACGTGAGGTTACCGCTGCTACGGGAGGTTACCGCTGCTACGTGAGGTTACCTGCTACGTGGGAGGTTACTACGGGCACAGTGTACGTGGGGTTACCTGCCACGCGAGGTTACCTGCCACGTGAGGTTACCCTGCTACGTGAGGTTACCTGCTACGTGAGGTTACCTGCTACGTGAGGTTTAGCTGCTACGTGAGGTTGCGCTGCTGCGTGGAGGTTACCGCTACGTGAGGTTACCTGCCACGTGAGGTTGCTACGTGAGGTTACCTGCTACGTGGGATTGCACAACTGCGCTGAGGTTACCTGCTCACGCGAGGTTACCGCTGCTACGTGAGGGTTACCTGCTCACGTGAGGTTACCGCTGCTACGCTGAGGTTACCGCTGCGTGAGGTTACCGCTGCTACGTGAGGTTACCGCTGCTACGTGGAGGTTACCTGCTGACGTGAGGTTACCTGCTACGTGAGGTTACCTGCTACGTGAGGTTACCTGCTACGTGAGGTTACCTGCTACGTGAGGTTACCTGCTAGCTGCTACGTGAGGTTACCTGCTACGTGAGGTTACCGCTGCCACGTGAGGTTACCGCTGCTACGTGAGGTTACCGCTGCTACGTGAGGTTACCGCTGCTACGTGAGGTTGCCGCTGCCACGTGAGGTTACCTGCTACGTGAGGTTACCGCTGCTACGCGGAGGTTACCTGCCACGTGAGGTTACCTGCTACGTGACGGAGGTTACCGCTGCTACGTGAGGTTACCTGCTACGTGAGGTTACCTGCTACGTGAGGTTACCGCTGCTACGTGAGGTTACCGCTGCTACGTGAGGTTACCGCTGCTACGTGAGGTTACCGCTGCTACGTGAGGTTACCTGCTACGTGAGGTTACCTGCTACGTGAGGTTACCTGCTACGTGAGGTTACCTGCTACGTGAGGTTACCTGCTACGTGAGGTTACCTGCTACGTGAGGTTACCTGCTACGTGAGGTTACCTGCTACGTGAGGTTACTCTGCTACGTGAGGTTACCTGCTACGTGAGGTTACTCTGCTACGTGAGGTTACCTGCACTACATGAGGTTACGCTGCTACGTGAGGTTACCTGCTACATGAGGTTACCTGCTACATGAGGTTACCTGCTACGTGAGGTTACCGCTGCTACGTGAGGTTACCGCTGCTACGTGAGGTTACGCTGCTACGTGAGGTTACCGCTGCACGTGAGGTTACCGCTGCTACGTGAGGTTACCGCTGCTACGTGAGGTTACCGCTGCCACGTGAGGTTACCTGCCACGTGAGGTTACCTGCTACGTGAGGTTACCTGCTACGTGAGGTTACCTGCTACATGAGGTTACCTGCTACGTGAGGTTACCTGCTACGTGAGGTTACCGCTGCTACGTGAGGTTACCGCTGCTACGTGAGGTTACCTGCTACGTGAGGTTACCTGCCACGTGAGGTTACCGCTGCTACGTGAGGTTACCTGCTACGTGAGGTTACCGCTGCCACGTGAGGTTACCTGCTACGTGGGAGGTTACCGCTGCTACATGAGGTTACCGCTGCTACGTGAGGTTACCGCTGCTGCGTGAGGTTACCTGCTACATGAGGTTACCTGCTACATGAGGTTACCTGCTACATGAGGTTACCTGCTACATGAGGTTACCTGCTACATGAGGTTACCTGCTACGTGAGGTTACCTGCTGCGTGAGGTTACCTGCTACGTGGAGGTTACCGTGCGATAGCGTACGTGGAGGCGTCGTGCACGCGAGGTTGCCTGCCACGTGAGGTTACCTGCTACGTGAGGTTACCTGCTAGCGTGAGGTTACCCTGCACGTGAGGTTACCTGCTACGTGGAGGTTACCGCTGCCACGTGAGGTTACCTGCTCGTGGGGTTTACCGCTGCTACGTGAGGTGCCGCTGCTACGTGGGGTTGCCTGCTACATTGAGGGTTACCTGCATTCATTGAGGTTACCTGCTGCTGCGATGAGGTTACCGCTGCTACGTGGGGGTTACCGCTGCTGCGTGAGGTTACCTGCCGTGAGGTTACCTGCTACGTGAGGTTACCGCTGCTACGTGAGGTTACCGCTGCTACGTGAGGTTACCTGCTACGTGAGGTTACCTGCTACGTGAGGTTACCTGCTACGTGAGGTTACCTGCTACGTGAGGCTTCACGCTGCTGTCGTGAGGTTACCTGCTACGTGAGGTTACCTGCTACGTGAGGTTACCTGCTACGTGAGGGTTACCGCTGCTACGTGAGGTTACCGCTGCTACGTGAGGTTACCTGCTACGGAGGTTACCGCTGCCTACGTGAGGTTACCTGCTACGTGAGGTTACCTGCTACGTGAGTTACCTGCTACGTGAGGTTACCTGCTACGTGAGGTTACCGCTGCTACGTGAGGTTACCTGCTACGTGAGGTTACCTGCCACGTGAGGTTACCTGCTACATGAGGTTACCTGCTACATGAGGTTACCTGCTACATGAGGTTACCTGCTTTTGTGATGCCTACTGCCTCTATGATCGCAAGTGGCTGACGCTTTAAATGTACACTGTCTCTTTAAAAATCATTGTCGGGAATCAGGAAGCTACCGTGGTTTTTCAGCGTTTTCATTGGCTGTTGGAGGGGGCAATGGGAGGGGCGTCCACCATGGCGACAGAGGCTGGGATGAAAAGCCTCAGAGCCCGAGGCAGACTGACTGTCCGTCCCTTTACTGTCCCCTAAACACACACACACACTCGACTGCCAGAAAACACTGTTGATTGTTTTGTGAAGAGGGGAGAGAGACAGAGGGAGAGAGACAGAGGGGGAGAGAGACAGAGGGGGAGAGACAGAGGGGAGAGACAGAGGGAGAGAGACAGAGGGAGAGAGACAGAGGGGGAGAGACAGAGGGAGAGAGACAGGAGGGAGAGAGACAGAGGGAGAGAGACAGAGGGAGAGAGACAGATGTATCGGAGAGAGATGGAG